>NC_142933.1:47228750-47268750 GCF_046866305.1 Octopus bimaculoides | reverse complement strand
ACTTTAATAAGATGGTATTCAATAAATCGGTAGTGGGATAAGTTTTCAGTTTAATGTTTTGTAATGTTCTTCTTTGTTCATCTACGTTTGAAATCCCACGCAATAGATTCTGATTCCTATTAAAACACTTGTGTTTTAATAGGAATCAACTGTTGCAAAGTAATAGGTGCATCAGTTCTTCTTCAAGTTTTCCCACCGTTTCTGCAATCACCAATCGTAGAAACCCATTTGTTACGTTACACTGTACCATAATTATATATTGTCCCATTCTTGATATATGATGTGCATGATTAGTAATTAAGAAACGATAATTTCTATGCTTAATGGCGCAATACAGTGCCCTTAAAATGGCAGGAACTAGTGATCTATGAACCACAAAACAGAAATCGAATCGAATCGACAGTGCAATTCATGTGTAAACCCTCTACTCTTTCCACATTCTTTCTCGTCTTCGGTTTCATTTTCTCATACACACACGCACAAGTAATTAAGATTTGCTTAGCCAGGGAAACGCTATAGATTAATGAATATCTGCAATTTAACACTTTCTAATAATTGTTTCTTTACCTATTTATCTCTCTCTCTCTCTCCCTCTATTATATATATATATATATATATATATATATATATATATATATATATATATATACATATATATATATATATACATACATCTGTGTATATGTGTATATGTATATATGCATATATATATATATGTATGTATATATATATATATATATATGCATATATATATGTATGTGTATATATATATATATATATATATATATGCATATATACATGTATGCATATACACAGATGTATGTATACATATATATATATATATATATATATATATATATATATATATATATATATATATATATATATATACATTTATATATACATTTAGAAAGAAATACAGGTATATCAAATACTGTGCAACATAAATTCTTGATTCATTTAAACTATCTCCGGCTCTGAAGGATGTAAAGGATGTAATTAACAGGTGGAAATTAAGAGCAACTCCATTTGAGAGGGCAATATATTCTCGGATATAATCTCAAGATTCATGAAATCTCCGAGATTGACATACTATTAAGAAAAAGAACAGGCATATAGTCAGAAGATAAAAGGCCAGTTATGGACATGAGTTTTTGGCTCTATAGTCGACCTTATTTCTAGTAGCCAAGGGACTTAGACTTACACAAAAAAGGAGTAGAATACTTTTACGGCCTAAGTGCATGCATAATTTAAACAAAAATGAACTATGGAAAATCAGTGAAGTATGGCCACTGGTATGTATTTGAATACTTTGCTTTTCATCCTTTCGGGGCCGATGAAATATGTACCACTCTTTTACTGAGGACGATATAACCAACTTTCCCTCTTTTTTCAAAGTTGCTGACTTTGTGCCAAAATTAGAATATTTTAATCCTTCTAATGGAAGTTCCTGGAAGGTCTACCTCCCAACTTTGGAATTAAAAGCTATACCAGCCACCGAACTAACGGCACTGCATACAACCAAAGACACTGTCTTCTTCATCTCAGATAAGGACCCAGTATTGCAACAGCTTGGGTTTCAGGGGGACAACAACTGTTTAATATCCTGCTAAGAAACCTAAGAAATCTGCAAGGTGTAGATGTGGAAATATTCAAAAAGCACCTTTACAAATTTCTCTTCCAGATAAGCCAACATCACAACAGGAAGTACCAAGAAGAGCTTCTTGGAAGAAACGTCCAGCTTTCTTCTTCACAAAAAAACAGTACCGAAAGGAGACCCAAAATCACTGAAAGGTGGTGCTCCAGTATGGCCCTAGCCTCTGGCTGAAACTAGTAAAAGAATAAAAGAATACGAAAGTCATCGTAATTTTCGCGTCTACCTTTCCATGTTTGCATGAGTTAGACTGGTTCTTTTATTGAGGCAGATTTTCTATACAGGCATATTAAATACCATACTGCAGAAATCTCTATTTAATCTGGATTTATTGAAATTTCTCCGCCTGTAGATTGCGTATATGTATTACTATGTGAAATGGTGGCGTTGATGAAATATGGTGTTAATGATAGTGGCAGCGGGGAAAGTGGTGATATATACTAGCCATGATGCTGATGTATGAAAAGTGTGTGTGTGGTTATTTATGTTGATGGCAAAGTGGGCGGTGATGATGAAGATGGGAACTGACGAAGATGTTGCTGCTTGTGCGGAAGGTGGTGCCGCTGGGACGTAAGTTGTTGGTGTTAATAGTAAAGGAGGGAATAAAATGTGGTAGGGGCACTTGTGATGGTTTTGGGGATGCCTGCGGCGATGATGATGTCGAGGGTGCTAAGGAGTTGGTTTGGATGGTGATGGAAGGGAAAGGCAATGAGATACACAGGCAAATCGCAGCTGCCAGACATATTAGCAATAAGGTGAAGATGTCAGTAAATATGGGAACACTATACATACGCGTATACGCACAGATATACGCACACACGTACCTACCGACCTACACACACATCCATAAACATACGCACGCACATATGCACTCGCGCGCGCAAACGCAAATACGCAAGGGATGCTATCGAAAAAAATCCATACGTACAGAGCTGAGTGGGTAAATAAATAAATTAATTACGCGAAAGATTGAGAAGTAGAATATAGACTCGCACATACAAACTCAGACGTATACGCATACACACACGTACACATATACATATATATTTATGTAGATACACACCACACGCATATGTGTGTATGTGTTTTTGTGTGTGTGTGTTTTTGTGTGTGTGTGTTTTTGTGTGTGTGTGTTTTTGTGTGTGTGTGTGTGTGTATAAATACACAGATGTTGTATTTACACAATATGTATAAGTGTGTGTAGATAGATAGATAGATAGATAGATAGATAGACAGACAGACAGACAGACAGACAGACAGACAGACAGACAGACAGATAGACAGGCAAGCAGGCAGACAGACAGATAGATATGTATAGAAGGAGCAGGAAAATGCAAATTATTAAATTAATAGATTATATCAACAATAATTGGAAAAATAAGTATAAAATGAAAGCTACGAATCTCATACATATAAGTTTATAAGTCAGTGAATGTGACGCTTTCTTAGTATATGAGTGCAAGCACATACATACAATTTCAATAAGGTCCTAAGTTTATTTCTTTCCCAATAATCTCAGTATATGAGTGGTCTTCTTTCTCTCTTTCGTACAACTAGACGGAATGTGCCGATAGTAATTTAAAAGAAAGGCTAAAAGTTTGTATTTGCAGAGGAATGAAGGTGAAACTTCACACGAAAAACCTTTTCTGGCTCGTAAAGGTTAGTTTAAAAAGACTAAGAAACGCTTGAATTTGCATGACATAAAGATCACTAACGCCGCTGCCAATACTGATGCAGAAGCTGCTGTTAGATACCCTGGGCAACAGAAAAGAAAAAATAGTGATTGCTGAAGGAAGCTACCCACCAGAGCAACCGTACAGTGTTGAAGAAACCGAAATTTTCCGGAAAAACATTACTGCCAGAATTATTATTTTTCAAGAAGAATAATCAACACTAGGATTTAAATCTTCGAAAAGTCGTGTGACGTTTCTTCAGAGAAGAAATGCCGTTCGTAAGATGAAATTAAAGTCCTGAAAATCAAAGGGCTCTCATGGGCTACGAAAGATTTAATCACTGTCTGATTTGGCTTTCACATAAGAAGGCATGGATGAGTAATAACCTCTTCGAAGCGTTATTTACAAATAATTTTTGTTCCTGCTATACAAAGGTACGATACCATACATAATATTTCCAACAAAACATTACTCCTTTTAGTCAATGGACTAAACCACCCAGTGAACTTAAATGAGTTTTCATATAATGAAAGAGTAGAGTATATTCCCAAGAATAAAATGTTTTTGCTCCAAACAGTGGATCAAAGTGTTATAGCTAACTTCAAGGCATATTATCTGAAAACTTTCAAATGTTTATGAAAGCCATTGGAAGGGAGGATAAACCTTCAGTTAAATACTTCTGGAAGTAGTTCAACAAAATGGATGCTATGGGTAACATAGCTACGTCACATGAAATGAAACACTCAACGCTGAATGGTACATGGAAAGATATATGGCCAGACTGCATCCATGAATTTACATATTTTGCACAAGCAGGAACATAAAATCAAAACAATATTGAAACACTTGCAAATGAAGAATTTGCAAAAGTTGTAAAGGATGACGTGGTTGAATTGATAGTGTCCCATGGGCAACAAAGAACTGATGATGTTAGAACAAGAATAAGTTGAGAATACAGATGAGAATTCTACCAACCCCAATTAAATTTACTGTAACGTGTATTGCTAAAGGTTTAGTACGTATAGAGAAAGTTATGCAAGTTTTGCTGATAACCCTAATCGTGAATGGATAAAAATTATAAGAGGTGTTTACAGTGGCCTCAGTTCCTACACTGAGTTGTACAAAGAAATTATGTGCCATAAACATTCGAAAAACTTTTGATATGTTCTTCACCATTCAACCAGATGTTGATTATGATGAACTATAAGATAGAAGATCGTGCTATTCGTTCTGCCAGTTACTCTCATTCCTCTACACAGAAGTCAACATCTTTTGTGGCAAGAAGTACATTATTACAATATTACGATTTTCATTCATTTCCAAACATATTTCTCTTCACATGGTTTTATGCCTATATATTGCACTGCATAAGTTTAGAGATTGTCATTTTTATACATAAAAGTAACTGTCTTGTTTGTGATTGATGTGATATTTCACTTAGATAATATGAGAACCTATAGAAAATCATTTTTACAATTCGGGCTTCCATATTTCGGGAAAATGTTTAGAAACGCAATATTTACAAAATTCAGGGTATTCATATACATGTATAGATAGATAGATAGATAGATAGATAGATAGATAGATAGATAGATAGATAGATAGATGAAAACATATGCATATATATATATGTATATAACATAAAAGTGTGTGTTTGTGTGTATGCGTGTGTGTGTGTGTGTGTGTGTGTGTGTGTGTGTGTGTGTGTGTGTGTGTGTGTGTGTGTGTGTGTGTGTGTGTATGTGTGTGTGTGTGTGTGTGTGTGTGTGTGTGTGTTACAACGCTTTGCTGGATGAAGTAAACAATATTTAAGCAAATTCTTCCTATGCTATTATTGAGCGAAAAGAATAGGGGAAACTCCCCTCTCTCTTTACCGCACATCAAAAGCATGGATGGAATCTGTTTACTTTACTCTTACTTTGCCCCCAACGAGGCTTTCTCATATCTAAATTTTTTCAGAACTGATTCAAGCTGTGCTGTGCATGTTTGTGTGTGCGTATGTATGTATGTATATACGTATGTATGTATGTATATATATATATATATATATATATATATATATATATATATATATATATATATATATATATATATATAAACAGAGAGATAGAGAGAGAGAGAGAGAGAGAGAGAGAGAGAGAGCAATCTGTGCATCATACTTAAAACCAATACATCGCTGAGATCCTAATTTACTGTGGTATTCGTCTCGAGAAAGTATCTTTCATAGTTGTATAGTATTAAAAAATGTAGAAATATATCAGTGTTTTTAACACTATAAGCCTATAAGAGATGCCATCTCGAGACGAATACCACAGTTAATTATACTTTCATGTTTCTCCCTTTATGATACAAATATTGCTATAATAAATTAATATTGCTTTTGTTGCACACAACGAATGTATATATGTATATATGTATATATATATATATATATATATATATATATATATATATATGTGTGTGTGTGTGTGTGTGTGTGTGTGTGTGTATGTGTGTGTGTGTAAAATGTTTGTTTCTTTTTATGTCAACCTCTATAAAAAGCTTTAACATGAAACTGACTAAATTACTCATTACGTTTTTGTAGATTACATGTTTATGAGACTTTTACAAGAAAAATGATGACTGAATTCTTCCGTCGAAGGCTAGCGAGCCAAAATTTCGACGCTACTCTCACCGTTCTTCCCGTGAATGTCTAATGTGTATGTGTATCTGTGTGTGTGCGCGCGCGTGTATGCATGCGTGTGTGCCGTGTGTTTGTGTGTGTGTGTGTGTGTGTGTGTGTGTGTGTGTGTGTGTGTGAAGACACCATATAAACCGAGAAGGAATCTGATCTCAAAACCAAATCGTCACCATGGAGGTGAGGGCCAGGAGCTTTTTCGACAAATCTGTCTATGACCTCATGAAACTGCTCTCAATTTCTGCGAAGATGACCAGAACGCTAAACTTAATGTCAGAAGCGGCTTAAAAGAGCTTCAAGTGAATCTGGCCAAAGAGGAATGAAATGAACTTCAGAAGGCATAATTCTCCCTGCTTAAAACTGTCTAGTAGCGAAGTGATTTTTAACATCCATCACAAATACGATGTAACTCTCGCAAGCGTTTCTTACTATGGACGCATACCTAAAGCACTTGCTTTTGGGAATAATCCACATGATATCTAGAAAAGCCCGGATGACATTGGGAAAAACTAGATGAACAAGCTTTGTGAGTTGGCTTCCGAACTTTCATTTCCTCAACTTCGAACTATCCCCATAGATGAAAGATGCTCCCAGGATTCACCGAAAGGGAAAGGGAATGATGAATCTATCGTCCTCAATCGAATTACAACTGAAATTGCCTACCGGTATTTATGGATTTTCCGTCTATTTATATAATGAAACTCTCTAGTGATCGTAGAATGAAGATCACAAGATGTAAAAATGGTTGTATGAAGATTTTGATGGATAAGCAACATTGCACTGCGCTAGCAGTGAAGGCGACGGAAAACCAAAACCTGTTATAAATGACAGTGCTCAGATCATCTATTTTGTAAATTTAGATTGAAATTTATTTCTGGCTCTTAACGCCAAACGTCCGAAAGTCGGAACGCAAGCGAAAAGTGGAAGAGATGAGATGAAATAGTTTACAAACTGGACGAACTGATGGAAAGTGCATCCTACAATAGAAACTTGCCTCATTTAGAGATATTTTGTATATATCTCTTTATATACTTGTATATAAATCTGCTAAAAGTGAAAACAGCCGGAGGAAAGTTAATCTTAAGGTTCAGAGAAGCTCTAGAAAGGCTTGAAAGTAAATCAAAGTGCCTTCAGAATATTCAGCAAGGAGGACAGGAAGCAAGAGGTTCCTTTCAGTTTGTCAGGAAACTATTTGAGCAGCCACGATCTAGGACATTCACAGTGAACAAAGAATCTCTGGAACAGCATCTTAGAAAAACATATTCCAGCTTTCATACTGAGACACCACTTAAAATCCAGGGGCTTTGTGGTCGGCAATGCCAGAGAAAATGTTCAACAAGCCACCAATACTTGATAAAGTCATGAAAGATCTTCACAAAAGTCAATGTCAGTGCATTATTTGGGCTAATCAATGTATGCTAGCGGTGTGTATAAAAAACAGAAGTCATATAACGTCAATGTATTCAGACTAGTAAGCCATTGAGTTATTGAAAGGAAAAACCTCTGTTGTAACAAAGCTAAGTAAATACCTTACGGGTAATAAGTACCTGGACGAGTTAGTTCAGGAAAGAGGTATCCCAGGAGTGTCTAGATGCACACTGCATGTCTCAATAATCTGGACACACACCTGAGAGATAGAGGCAGAGAAAATGGACCTCGATGTCGTGGGGCTCAAACTTGCGAATACCTACTGATCAGTATCAACTAGGTGATTCAACAGGCTCTTGATATGAATCCTATCCTAAAGAACACCTGAGAAATATTGAAAAAGGTCTACCGTGGTTTCACCATACGATTCTCCACAAAGGAATTTACGACACACTGGCTAAATCTGTAAGTTAGCACAGCAGTGGGCTGTGCAATTTCTTCAGTATTATTCATGCGAGCAACAGAGGTGATCTTGAAGGTAGCAATGAGTGGTGCTGGTCTGTCAGATCTCGGAAATTGATACGAAACGCCATATCTAAGAGTTTTTTTACGATATCAACACTAGCACAAGAGAATTAAGAGAGATGAAAATTAGCAAATATTCAAGGAATGGTTTGGTGTCGTACTTAAACTGATTGATGAATGATGCCAAATAAAACTGAAGTTACCTCTAAAGTCAATTTTTTGAGGAATACAACATTGAAATAGCAAGTATAATTGATGTCCCAGGAGACAAAATTGTAAGGAGATCGTGTTGAAAAGTAAGACAAAATGGAAAGTTCTCGAGTAACGGATATAGAAAGGAGAGCTTCGAGGTTTTCAAACGACGCAGAATCTCCAAGTGTTGTCTAAGTTTCTGTCACCCAAGGGCGCTATCTTGACTGCGCTATTTTGACTGCGTCCATTCCAATGCTTACAAAGACACATCCTCTCCTTCATATTTGCTCTTCTATCTAAAAACAATCTACATAAGCCGTGTCCAACTTCCTTCTCAGTCAACAAACAACATTTAAATCAAATCCACATGGTTGCTTCCACCTTGATCCCAATGTTTAATTGTTTTCTTCCTTTCTTATTTTTACCTTTTCCATTTCTACTGAGCGAAGAAGGATTTTGTCCGAAACGTTAAAAAAATTCTTCTCCGAGGGCGAAGCAGATATTATGGATTGTGGATTTCCCCTGTCCTTTTTGTTTTCTCTTCTCTTCTTTGTTATATATATATGTATGTATGTATGTATATATGTATGTATGTATGTATGTATATATATATATATATATATATATATACATACACACACACACAAATATATATATATATACGTATATAATACAGATATATATACATATATATATTATATGTATACATGTATAGAATACATATGAGAAAAAAACAAACATGTGTGCTTGTGCGTGTACATATATGCAATATGTTGTCTCTCTCTCCCTCTCTCCCTCTCTCCCTCTCCCCCACTCTCTCTCTCTCTCTCTCACTCTTACATAAGCTCCCCTCCTCCCCTTCTCTGTATTTTTCATTTTCTCCGCTTGGTCTCCTACTTATGTTTTCGGAATATCTATTAATCTTTAACGACAGATTATATACATGGAGATCAATACTATTATAGAGAAACATAAAATTTATGTATATGGAGCAGTCTCTTCTCACTCTTTTTCTTTTTTGTTTCCTATTCCTTTTCTCTCTTGTGGTTTGTCTTATTCATCATGCCCTTGCCCAAATCCCCGCATGCTGCTTGCCATCCACTCTAATTATCAGATCAATACAAAGGATTATCACACGATAAAATTAAAGAACAACAAATACGTAGAAATATCGATTGAAATCTATCTTTTTTGTATGAAGTAAAACAGAATATTTCAATGGTGTGAGTGCAAATGAACCTTTCCTTTCTATTTCATGTCAGGTTTATGTCAGCTTTATGAGTGCAAGCAAACCTTTGCTTTTATTTTATATCGAGTTTGAGATATAGTAGCCGTTGGTGAGAAATTAATTACCCACAAAATTCGAAAACGAAAAGACAGAAAACAATAATCTCATACGAATAACATATGAATGTGGTTTTTGATTTTAAAAAAAATCTATATTTCAAATAATGTTAGATAAAATAAAACCAGTTATTATGACCGAACGTGAGTTAAAATTTATAATAAATATATTTGATGTTTTATTTATTTTAAATTTAGTAAAGAGTTGTAGAAATAAGAATGTGGTGAGGAAAACGCTCTAATATTGATGAATATCGTTTTAGTTATTTCGGCAAGTACATGAGACAACTTCAGTAATGTCTTTTCGCCTTATCAGTAAAGCATAGCCTTCAGCTCATTTCCAGATTAGGAATGGGGAAATCATAAGGTAGATGTTCAAGATTGATCACTGGTTGACGTAGAAAATAAGAATTGTTTAGATAATAAATAATTCAGAAACGCCATTTACACATAAAACAAAAGTTAAGATTTAACTTCTTTCTACTTATATCTGTAAGCAGTCACATTTCGGGCCATTAATTACATGCATAAATTAGCTCAAACAATATGGAGTAAATATTGACTATAATTTACAACAAATTTGGTTCATTACACACCTTTTATTACTCCATCCACTTATACATAATTATAGATGTATTCAGAGAGATTTTGTCATTGTTTATTTATAGAGATACTTTTTGCAAATAAACCAGAATAACGCTACATTTCTTTCATGTAGGTTTAAGTGTGATTTTTCGCGTGTTTTCTTTTTGTTCTATCTTTTGTTTGTTATCGCTTTGCTTTTTGTTTGTTTGAGTTTTTGTTTTTTGCTTTTTCCATGAATAATATTGTAAGAAAGTAGGAAGCCCTATTTATTCGCACGATCTACTGGAAATAGCAACCAAATTGCCTTTATTTTCAACCCACCGCTATAAAATAAAAGGTAGGTGCGTTGATGCATTTGTTCGTAGATATACAAAAAGTTAAAATGATCATGGCTGATCTGCTCAAACATTGTTTATAAATAATCATTTATATTTCAGTCACATTATCTGAGATTTGGGGTAAGTACTTATTTTATCGACCCCGAAAGGATGAAAAGCGTAGTCGACCTCGGCCGAATTTGAATTCTAAATGTAAACAGCTGGAGGAAATGGCGCTCGGCATTTTGTCCAGCGCGGTAACGATTCGACCAGCTCGCATATCAATAATGTCACTTTATTTGTTTGATAGATACTCAAATATCACCTCTATGTATGCTGCGTGCTGCATACATAGTATAAAATGGTTAATCTCCATTTTTATTCCCATGTGTATGTAGGTATATGTATCTATCTATTTATCTAGCTAGTTAATTATCTGTCTATCGATTTATTTATCTATATGGGTGAGTGTGTGTTGGTCTGGGTTTGTGTGTGTGTGATGGGGGTGTTAGAAATAAACAAGTCACCCATTATATATATATCACATTAATATTGGTTTTAAATTTTGGCACAAGGCCAGCAATTTCGAGCCCAGTGTTCAAATTGTACTTATTTTATCGATCGAAAGAATGAAAGGCAAAATCGATTCCCACAGTATTTGAACTCAGAACGTTAAAGACGGGCAAAATACCGCCAAACATTTTGCCCGGCATGTTAACGATTTTGCCTGCTCGCCGCCTTATCTCATCACGTGATCACATGACCGCCCAGGCTATCAGATGTTGTTACACATCGCTATCCCAATGCGTTTTTGTATTGTTTTGCCTTCAAATGACGCCACCTCGCAGGCCAGGAGAGCAGGCCAATATTCCCCCCACCCTGATCATAAGGGGGACTGGAGCAACGTAAAATGAAGCATTTTACTGAAGAGCACAACGCGGCGTCCAGTCAGGGAATCGAACCTACGATGTAGCGATCGTAGGTACAACAGCCGACCCACTAGGCTACGCCGCCTTATATATCATATTAATATTTTATTAGAGTATATGGTAGCGAGCTGGCAGAATCGTTACCAGGAAGGGCGGAATGCTTAGCTGCGTTTCGTCCGTCTTCACGTTCTGAGTTCAAATTCCTCCGAGAATGAATTTGCCTTTCATCCTTTCTGGGTCGAGAATGTAAGTACCACTTAAGTACTGAGGTCGATGCAATCGACTTGACCCCTCCCCCGAAAATGCTGACCTTGTGCCAAACATTGAAATCAATAAATTATGAATATGTAATGTGGCGAGCTAGTAGAATAGTTAGCACTCCAGGCAAAATATTTGGCGGCATTTCATCCGTCTTTACGTCCAGAGTTCAAATACCACCGAGGTTGATTTGGCCTTTCATTTCATCCTTTCGGGGTCTATAAAATAAGTACCGGTTAAAATCCTCCTACAAACTTGCTGGCTTTGTGCCAAAATTTGAAACCAATATTTTATGAGAATGTATTTATTAACCATCGTCTATTTACAATTAAATTATTTACATATAGCCTAATGTCTCACATAATTCGCATATAATAATGAGCTTCGTAATTTTAGGTTATTTCCCACTGCACGGTCCCACTGCACGGTCCCACTGCACGGCATCTTGGGCAAGTGTATTCTTTATTCCTAAATTAAGCAATGCCTTCTTGTGTGAAAGTTTGTTATGAGTGTATGTGTGCGTGCGTGTGTCTTTGTCTTTCTCCCCTTCCATACCATTTGTCAACCGCTTTTGGTTTCTTCGCATCCCCGTAACTCAGGAGTTCGGCAAAAGAGAATGATAGAATAAGTTCCAGACTTAAAAGATAATTACTGAGATCGATTTACAGTTCTATATTTAAGAGATAAGGAATTGTATACATTATTTACATTATTTACATTCGACGGATATTTGTCCTCATCAGGACACTATTCAAGAGTAATACAACACTTCGCAAATATCTCCTTCGAGTAAAACCACCAATAGAAGAGAATATGACCAGAGACTGTGTGTACTCCATCCCATGCAGCTGTGGTAGGTTATACAAAGGCGAAACATGTCGCCCCCTCAAAATAAGGGTAGAGGAACATCGCAAAGCTGTGACATGAGGAGATATTGATAAATCGGGTATAGCTGATCATGTATGGAAACATGGAGTCCACCTCCCCCTGTGGGATGAAGTTCAAATAATAGACAGAGAACACCACTGGAAAATACGAAAACTAAAAGAAGCAGCACATATGCTAGGACACAACAACCTCCTAAGCAGACTGAGTGCAGATATGAACGGCATATGGGAACCGGTATTAAGGAAGGATAGAAAAATATTAGATTTATAAGCCCTGAAATTCACTCCACAATTGTCTATATGGCGTAGTGGTTAAGAGCGCGGGTTACTAACCCCAAGATTCCGAGTTCGATTCCAAGCAGTGACCTAAGCAACAACAACAATAATAATAATAGTAATAATAATAACATCGAAAAATCCCTTAGGAATGAGAACCCAGGTTTGAAATTTCCCCAAGACACCTGATAAAGGCTGGAGAGTATATCAGCCGAAACGTTGTGTTAACAACAAACAAGATGCGGACAAATATACGTCGAATGTAAATAATGTAAATATTGAGATCGATTTATTCAACTAAGCCTTTCAAGGCGCCTCCTCCTCCCCCATCATGATTGCTACCCAATGAGTGAAACAACAAAAAGATAAAAGATTATGCAAATTCAAGAAGAGAATTTTGCCATTGAATAAATTCATGACATGTTGAATTATATCGTCTGGTATTCTTGTAACAAAATACTGTCTGTATCACTTGAATATTTGATTGACTGAAGCACTTTTCTATGGAATATATAACATTAAAGGATACGAGAAATTGAACTCATATAATCCTATAATATCGTTAATGTGTCAGAAGTAATTAATTCAGTATGACAGAGTTCGTGATTCCATGAACTCCATCATGCTTATTGACGAAGTTCAAATTCGAAAATATTATATTTTGAGGTGAAATGGTTCGACCGAAAATCGAACCATAAACATCAGTCACCAGGCGCTTACAGCTACTCACCAGTAACTTATACATTTTTTAAATAAAATGAAACCCAAATAATTACAATAGTAAATATACACTCACAGACACATGAATGCATATATGGAATATTTGTGTGTGTGTGTGTGTGTGTGTGTGTGTGTGTGTGTGTGTGTGTGTGTGTGTGTGTGTGTGTAAATGCATAGGAGAATGATAAAGAGAAAGTTCTTTGTACAGTATAAAATATGTGTTTGAAAGAAGCCATTAAGCTTGGAACTGATATCAGAGTAACTCACTGCAAACATTTTTATTAAGATTAGAATAAAAAAATTATCTCCTCAAAAAAGCCATCTCTACTCATTCTTTCAAATATAAATGCATATATACACATCGATATGCATGTATAGATAGATAGATAGATAGATAGAGATATTGATATATGCATATGCGTGTGTGTGTGTATATATATATATATATATATATATATATATATATATATATATATATACATATACACAAACATACACGCACGCACGCACGCACACACACACACACACACACACACACACACACACACACACACACACATACAGGGTTGGTTAAAAGTTACCCGACAGTAAATCAAAATTCCGTAAATACTTAATATCTAATTTTATTTATTCATTCCAATTATGAATGTTTAATAATTAAATGCTGTGAGATAAAATAACCGTTTTTATATTTAAATATTTGTCTATTTAATAGCGAGGTTTCATATAAAATGATTGCTCACAGACTTGTTCTCTTTAATGAATGCATTCATTATCACCTTTTATGTTGGTTATTCATTATCACCAACATAGTGTTGGTCACCTCGATGTTTGTGGTATTCGACACATCAGATATGTCGACGCAGCCTTCCCGCATCATAATATGCATGGAATATTCTCAAAACCACCAACTTCCGCTATAGTGACCCGAGAGCCAAAATTTTGCAGGGCCAATGAATGAAATTTAAAATCGGTCCGACCGGTGGCCTTTTACTCTGATCACCGAAAAGAAGCCTCTCTATATTTAAGTGATGCAGCCTCTGAAAACGCGACAGAAATTGGCTACACTGAGGATAGCTGCCAAAGTCTTGGATTGATCCAAGTTTATCTGCACACATCCGCTGTATTCTAATCGCTCTACCGACAAGCACAACCTCTTTGCAGTCACATTGCCAAAGTCTTTATACTATGCGTTCAGTTGAGTTTACGGCTGGAAATGTTCGTAACTTTCATTATCAGTGTCATCAGGCCCGCCGAATGCAGCTAGAAAGGATTTAGTATATTGCCAGAGAAGGTTCAACAAGTCAGACATGTACAAAGCTTCTAGAAGAACTATCCAAAGCAGATGATTCTGCCCTCGCACAAATACCCTTCAAACTATCTCAGTAACTGTTATCGTATTTTAATAGTCGGGCACTATTTCTACTGAAAGCTGCAGTAGGTCATCAAAGTAGACACTTTCCTCCATAACTATCACCAAATTGACGATGGAAAACTGCACACATATGCCTGGAATCGAATGGCATGTACCTATCATAATTCTTCACATATCTAACTTTGTTTTCACGTCGCACTGTTGTTATTCAGACCCATCGAACGATTCTAAGAGCATGCGACTTAGCTTTGATGTAGCTTTCGTCTTTCACATCTAAAACGTTTATGATCTCTCTTAATTTGCTAAAGTAGTTCATCCTTTAATATATTGTTATCCATAGCTAATTGTTTGCTGTAGTCTATCAGTTATACTCTAATGACTATCTTCAAAAAATCGACCACAAGTGAATGATGATCTCACTCTCAGCTCCAGCTTGACTTCTAATCTGGTAGCGTAGGCGTTCCACGTCGAGAACCACACTTTCAGCTTCCGGTGACCGAGCCCTAGTCTATGCTTCTTATTTAGGTTCTATATGCAGATTACAAGGTCGTGGGCTACGTAACCAGCTGGCTGAAATCGCAGACTCGCTATAGTTTCCTGATCCGATTTTTGATAAATACGTTACTCGATAGTATCTGGATAATGCCATACGATTTTGCTCAAATATACACTGGAACATTTAAAAAATCCAATAGATGTCTGTCAGAAACAAGAAACTACCTGGGAAGGCTTGCGGTGTTTTTGCACACTTCCTTCATAACCTCACCGTGCATTCAAGAGTCCGTTCCAGTCACTCCTAAGCAATTTTATCCAATTCCAGGAAACATTATCTAGTTATTTTTTAACATATAAATCGTGATACTTATATATCCGAATTCTCTTGAAATATGCAATTGTGACCTGACTGTCACTCAGTTTTCGTTTTGATTTTCCTTTGATGATGTGATTTTCCTTGATGATGTGAGAGATTAGCGGCATAACTAGAGGGTACGTACAGAGTGCCTTTGTCTATTGTGAGTATAGTGTAGGAATGTTGCGTTATAAAATCGCTTTGTAACCGATACATTCATATCCAACAACAAAAGATACAAATGCTAGCATCGGGGGCGTAAAAATAATAATCTTGTAAAATCAAATCTTTTCAAATTTAATTATATCTTGCTTTAGTTTATTACATTTTATTATTCTTTCATATTTATTTCATGCTTAAAATTTTTAATCTATTTGTTGTATAACGTCCCCACCCTCCCCTTGTTTTTAGATAACGTTTGTCCAGCTCCACATGTTTTGTAAAGCACATGTTCATTATAACATCCATTATATTTAATGCTTCACTTGGAGCTCATAAAAAAGTAGAAGTAGTAGTAGCAGCAGCAGCGGCGGCAGCAGCAGCGGCGGCAGCAGCAGCGGCAGCAGCGGCAGCAGCAGCGGCGGCAGCAGCAGCAGCAGCAGCAGCAGCAGTAGTAGTAGTAGTAGTAGTAGTAGTAGTAGTAGTAGTAGTAGTAGTAACAGCAGCAGCAATACTTGTGTAGCAGAAACCTGAATATTTGGAAATGAATAAACAGTTTTCATAGATAAACTGCCAGCAAATGCTATTCATTTCCTAAACCTTAATGAATAAAGATGTTATAAACATTCTCTTAAGGATATACTAAGAATCTAATATGTATAAATAATATTGGTGCTCTTATTCCTATCGTGAAACTGAATCGTGGATCTCTTGAGATTGAATATAAAAACTATCCTTTTATTTATTTATATTTTTGTAACGGGAGTTGTTCATGTCATTTTTCGGAAATACAAATATTGCATGAATCCTGGAGTTTGTTACGAGAAGTGTACATATATTGATTATATATATTTGAATCTTTGAAGTCTAAACAGCTTATCTCTCGTCTTTCGTTGTTGTTATATTTCTTCCACAATTTCTAATATTTCTAAGTATTATTTAGTATATATGCATAAATGTTTTCGCATAGCACTACATGGTAGCGTTTATGCTTCGCTTTCAAAAAAAATTACATGTGCCCAGATATTACTAAACCTATTGAAAAATCTATAAGGTTCTTTTTGCCATTAATACATAATAACACAATAAAATTGACACATGACCTAGTGACGTCAGTATACAATTTCCTGTGCAAGTCTCCAATAAAGTTTGAAATTCAATTCCTCTTGAACAGTGATTTGAGACAAGACTTCGTTAGTATGACTGCGATGTATTGATTTTCTGTGTTGATTTTGTTTAAAAGCTCGCGTAAATTTTGTGCCTTCATTAAAAACAAACACCATGTTGCACAAAAGCAATACTGATGTGCGTAATTATAAAGTGTCAGTTACTCACTTCCTTAACCATTTCTTACTAGCGCATTACTATTGACATATGTTTAACGTTGACTTTTATATCAGATAGAATGGATTCGCTTCTATGGATTTTTTTCTGTTTTCAGGTTTATCCTATTTCATAAAACAAAATGTTATATACATAATTAGAAAATAATGTCATGAAAAGAAGTGTCATAAAGCGGACAAAATATTGATGGGCTGTCTGGCTGGCTGATGTGAATTATCATTTAATAAAAAGCGAATCTTTATTGCCTTTCGCTACCACAAAAAACACAGACAGTTATACCTCCTATAGTTCAAATCAGAATTCCAAAAAAATCTATCAATTCACAAAGTTATTTTCAATTAAACAATTGAGAATAGTTATTGTAAATAGGATTATATTTTCCATGTTATCAACCGCATCTTTCGAGAGTAACTGTTTTCTTTATATTTAGATCCACACTTTACTTCCATTGGTTTCAAACATGGCTGTCATCGGGTGTTTTATTGCTAAGTATGTACATTGGTCAAGTAGATGATACCGTTAATTCTCTTAGGTTCGAAATAATTATGTTTTTATTCATGCTCATTACAAAACGGTTGAAATTTTAATGTAGGTGAAAATATTTTTAAAAAGTACCTCATCTCTGAAAAATTTATTTCATCAGGAAACATTACACACACATACACACACGCACACACACACACACACACACACATTCTCACACACACACACCCACACACACATTCTCACACACACACACACATTCTCACACATACATGTAGTGACAGATAGATAGATAGATAGATAGATAGATAGATAGATAGATAGATAGATAGATAGATAGATAGATAAAATAAGGGTTTAAAATGTGCTAAATAAATACATACATATATATGGTGTTAAAAAGAAGTATATTTTCATAAAAAATGTTTTCATATATGAAAATGTTTGACAGTAAAGATATGTGTGTTTTCACAAAGTGAACTTTACGAAAGTAAAGAATATCACATTTTAAAGCCTTCACACAATAAATTTACGGAATAAATATTAGCGTTTGTTTTAACAAAAGAAGTTTGTCAGTAAATGAAAATCAAATTTTACTCTGTGTGTGTGCGTGCGCGCGTGCGTGTGTGTTAGAACATTCAACGTCGAACACAATTCTGTATTTAGATTGGAATGACGTTTAAGGGATGCTTCAGAAAATGATCACTCATGATACTTTTCGTTGCTAGTTTGTCGGTTAGACAAGACACATGCCACAGCAGAAATGTTTCCACAAAATCGAAACAACTCATTCATTATTGACATCTAATTTGTGGTCGAAGTATGACAAAGTAAAGTCCGGGGCGAAAGGCGACGTGATATTTGTATCGTCTGCCAAGTCTTCTGAATTCACTGGAAGATAGATTGAAACGGAAAATAGAAGCTAGCCAAAAGCTGCTACTTAAAATTTGCACACAGAATAAGCAAGTAGTTATAAATATGCGATGTATAACTTGTTTTACAAATTCTTTGAATCAAACTGGTACCGATCGATACTAGTATGTGTGGACTAGTAACTCTCTTTGTGTAATTCCAATAATTATAGATATGATGCGCAAACTTTAATAAAATATTCAGGCAGTGTAGCTGAGAGGCTCGCTTGGTTTTGGGACCAGTTCTAATGTGCGGCACCTTGAATAAAGGCTTAAATTATAGCCCCAGGTTGACCAATACTTTTTAAGCAAATGTGGTAGACGGAAACTGAGGGGAATCCCGTCGTACTTCTGTGTGTGTGTGTGTGTGTGTGTGTGTGTGTGTGTGTGTGTGTGTTGTGTGTGTTGTGTGTGTGCGCGTGTGCGTGTGAGTGCGCTCGTAGCTTAAATTTATCACAATTCTTTTATTCGTTCTTTTGTTTCAGTCACATGACTGCAGCCATGCCGGAGCACCACCTTGAAGGGTTTTAGTCGAACAAATCGACCCCCAGAACTTATTTTTTAAAAGCTTATTACTTATTCTATGGGTATATATTGCCGAACCGCTAGGTTACGGGGTATGTAAACACACTAACACCGGTTGTCAAGCAGTGATGGCAGGGCAAGCACAGACACAAAAACTCACCCACGTATATATATATATATATATATATATATATATATATATATATATATATATATATATATACGTGTGTGTGTCTATATATATATAGATATATATTGTTTGTTGTTATCACGTTTCGGCTAATTTACTCTCCAGCCTTCATCAGGTGTCCTGGTAGAATTTTGAACCCAACCACGGATTCTCATTCCTAAGGTATTTTTATTTTGCTGATGTTGTTATTATTATTATTATCATTATTATTATCATTATTATTTTTATTATTATTATTATTATTATTATTATTATTATTATTATCATTATTATTATTATTATCATTATTATTATCATTATTATTATTATTATTATTATTATTATTATTATTATTATTATTATTATTATTCAAGGCATTGTCTGGAGCTGAACTCGCAATCTTGAGGTTAATAATAATAATAATAATAATAATAATAATAATAATAATAATAATAATGATGATGATGATGATGATGATGATGATGATGATGATGATGATGATGATGATGATGATACCAACATCAGCAGAGAACTACCTTAGGAATGAGAACCCAAGGCTGGGTTCAAAATTCTACAGGACACCTGATGAAGGCTGGAGAGTAAATCAGCCGAAATGTTGTTGTAACAACAAACAAGATGAGGACACATATCCGTCTAATGAAAATAATGTAAATAATATATATATATATATATATATACAGTATTAACTAATAGGAGATGGATTTCGTATAAGACCTACCTTTATTAGGCACAGCATGTTTCGACCCATCAGTCTGAGTCTCTTCAGGTACATTGATAAAGATGTCTCGCTAGATATTTTTTTAGTGTCCGCTAGCTTGTTATAGAACCATCAAGTTAACTGTACCAGTGCTCTACTCAACATTTAAACACACTAATCGACTTATACTTATTTGTCCAAGTTATTATTATTATTATTATTATATATATATATATATATATATATATATATATATATATATATACAATGGGCTTCTCTCAGCTTCCCTCTACTAAATCTACTCAGAAGGCTTCTTTGGTTAGCTCGCGGCTATAGTAGAAAACACTTGTCCAAGACGCCACACTGTGGGACTGAACCTGGAACCATGTAGTTGGGAAGCAAGCTTCTTACCACACAGCTACGCTTGCTTACTTAATAAGCGCATGCAAAAAATACAAGCACAAAAAAATAAGCACCTACACTTCCACGGTCATCTACTATTGATCATAAAAGTTGCATGACAAATACATATATTAATAAGGGGCACAGAAACCTCACCAGGCACTAACGAACAACGAACCAACACCCGCAAAATAACCCTGGATCATACACATACATGCTAAAACAAAAACAATAATATAGCAACACACGCAATAAAGAAGAGACACACGCACTCAATCACATGAACATACGCGCACGCATACATGAGGTTATTCACAAAGATGTACAAACAGCAGACACTGAAATGAGCATAACAGGCATTTAAACGTGCACAAGGGTCACTAAAAATGAGCACATAATCCTTCCATCTGCAACTTCAATTCGTTCTGACCATATCAAAAAAAAATCATAACAAGCAGACGGGTACATTAATTAAGGCCTGCAAATCCCGGGTGGTTCTGGCCAATAATACTATGAAACAATATACAAAAAAGGAGAATTTATGGATCATACAAATGTCTGCTAAAGTACAAACGAATATAATAAACACATATGGAAGAACACGCGCGCGCGTTCGTACACACGCACACACACACACACACATACACATACGGGCAAGCACACTTGAACTTACACACAAGGGCGCGTAAGAAAACCTAACCCCCATACACAAATATTCACAAAGTCTCTCTTGCACACACCACACAGACGCTCGCGCACACGCACAAACACTACACACACAATAACCACATATACAAGCACATACAAGAGAACAAATTGACACCGGAATTTTACTTTCTGTGACGGTAATTTGATATACCTACTTATCTCGTTTTCCCTTTATCTCTTATTGTTGTATTTATGCCTACTTTGCCTTCTTATCTCTCTGATAACCACCACAGGCAAGCTAACACACGTGCACACGCGTACACACACACACACACACACACACACACACACATTCACGCACGCACACTCACATACACACAATCCACCAGTAATGCGCAAAGTTAACCTACGGGGAAACACATCGCACAAATGGAGACCATCCATACGCGCACATTCACGCACACACACACACGCAAGCACTACACACATGCATACACACACACACACACACACACACACACACACACACACACACACACACATATATATATATATATATGTAATATGATGCGTAATATGATGTGTAATATGATGCGTATCAAATTATACAGTATTTATTTACTGGCCTTCTACGCATGCACTCAAAGCTTACTCTTATTGATCTGAGTTTAGTTACTTTATCAACAAGCTCTATGAAAAGGATAAGTTCTTCATAGGGCTCTGGATATCACTACACCTTTGAACGACATTCTGTCCATATATATACATATATATATATATATATATATATATACTCTTTACTCTTTTACTTGTTTCAGTCATTTGACTGTGGCCATGCTGGAGCACCGCCTTTTCGTCGAGCTAATCGACCCCAGGACTTATTCTTTGTAAGCCCAGTACTTACTCTATCGGTCTCTTTAGCCGAACCGCTAAGTTACGGGGACGTAAACACACCACCATCGGTTGTCAAGCGATGTTGGGGGGACAAACACAGACACACAAACATATACACACACATACACACATATATATATATATATACATATATACGACGGGCTTCTTTCAGTTTCCGTCTACCAAATCTACTCACAAGGCTTTGGTCGGCCCGAGGCTATAGTAGAAGACACTTGCCCAAGTTGCCACACAGTGGGACTGAACCCGGAACCATGTGGTTGGTAAGCAAACTACTTACCACACAGCCATATATATATATATATATATATATATATATATATATATATATATATATATATATATATATATATATATATATATATATATATATATATATATATATATATATATATATATATATATATATATATATATATATATATATATATATATATATATATATATATATATATATATATATATATATATATATATATATATATATACATATCCGTACATACATATCCATACATACGTATGCGTACATACACACCCAATTCTTTTTTGTTCCCCAAATACGTGTCACCAACTACTCTAAGTTATTTTTTCCCTTAGGTCATTTTCATTTCAATTACATAAATTATCAAAGCTATAAGCGCTTTCTACTCCTTTTTATTTTCTTTCCTATATATGTCTCTTGTCTACTGAGATAATGCAGACAATTGTTATCCCAAAGACGCTTACTGAGACATGCTGATTATCTTCCCTTGTCACTAAAATTTGGTGGTAACTGGCATGTTATCTTGTACATTATTTACTATGTCCTTCTTTGTCTGCGTTGTTAAAATGCATACAAGTGGTCACTCTGAGTTATTTCTCTTACCACATTTTCATTTCATTTATGCAAATTACGAAAAGCATAGATGTGTTCTACTTTCTTCTGTATATGTCTAGGTTTCTCGTCAGCTGAAGATAAAGCAGAACAATTCTTGTGCTGATGATGCGTACCGAAACAGAAATATGAGTCCACAGCTGTCCACTTCTCTTCAGATAAACTGCGTTTCTTTATACAGACACACGCATAGACACATGCATACAATATGTATATACATGTACATACATAGATACATGCATACATATTTATATATATATATATATATATATATATATATATATATATATATATATATATATATATATATATATATATATATATATATATATATATGCACGCATTTAGATAGATAGATAGATAGATAGATAGCACCTACCAATCGTATACAGACAAACGACCTGAGACGGAAGAATTTCTTAAAACATGTCATTATTTTACTCGTCCCTTATTTTCCCTTTGTCTCTTATACCTCTCTTCAACACAGTACCTATAGATCCCCGATCCTTACGGTTCCAATAGTGTGAGCCCCAAGCCTCCAGCCACTCTCCAATTCTTTAGTCTCCAACTAGAAGCATCTGGTTAGCCAAATTTTCCCCCTCCCTCCTAAGCCTGGTTTATTCACCGTTATAAAGCTCAAAAACTCAACAGGTTTCTCACCCAACCAGTAATTTGATTAGGCCCAGTCGATCGAAAAGGATTATGCACATGTCAAATGGCTACGTTAGCTGGACATCATGAAATGCATGTCGTCACCGTCACTTATCATCACTCTACCGACAATGTATACCCAAGTGCAAAAGGTTGATATTTTACAGATGGATTGCTTTGATTTCTGTTTTCACATTGATCAGTTTGTATTCTGCACCCAGAAATTGTGCAGTTCGCTGATAATGTATACATAAGCGCAACAGAGTGATAATCTATAATTGGGTTACTTTTATTACTGTATTGCTTTTTTGGAATTAGTAGCCCAATCTGAGATTGTAGATTCTGAAAGTTTTGCATTCTCATCTCTGAAGATTGAGATCTCATTCTTGTTCATTTTGATTTGCAATCAGGAACTGTATTTGGTATCTGGGTTTATGTAAGACAACCTTCGTGCTTTAGATTTGATACATGCCACTTGATATTATCAGTGGCATGAAATTGTATTGCATTGTAACGAAGTGTTTTGAGTTGTATTTGTTGTATTTCGTACCGTATTCAATTCACGAGCTCTTAGGTTCTGCACCTGGTGGCATTTTATTCATGGTAGCACTATTGTCCCTAGTTTCCGACCGCTCACTAAGAAAGCTGGTGTATGTTACTCTGTGATAGCGATAGATCATGTGTACTGTGGCGCACCGAAGTGAACAGTTAACAGCAATAATTGTACATTCTTATATGTATAGCATGCTTTTCGCATTACATTTTGATATTTGTTTTCTAGTCTTTTGATATTTAACTTTTGAATTTGTTTATGTTAAGTTTCTATCATTTAAGCCAGACGGAATAGTTCAGTAAAATATGAGACTAATGTCGACTTCATAAAATACATTATAATCTTTCTCCTACGATTAACATCTTGACCCTCACAAGCAAAATGGGTCTCAGATAAGACAGCAATATTCACCCTGTAGAAAGTAAAGCAGTTTTTCTTTCAGCAGATAACTCATTATCTTTCAAGGTCCTCACCTTCTAACAGCTAATCTGAAAACAGGATGCATGCTTTTAACAGTCGCTTGATGATAACCGTAGATCAGCTGTCTTTCCTGCAAGTCAAAACCTACAAACTCTTGCCTTGTAAGACCTTTTTGCCATCTACACTACTATACTTATATATGTTTTCTTTGTCGTTTTCGAGATAACACCAACCTAGTGTTTATACAAAATGTATCAACCTCAAAGTAAATTAATGATTATACAAAATATCTGTGAATAGATTTCCCCCAAAGAAGTCAAATGATTTTTAAAGCAATTTAGTAGACCATTTATATAAATAAGCAATACTTATACATGGATAAGATCTACGACATCCATAATAAAAGGAAATTATAGCTTGCTCAACACTACAATGCCATATATAAAAATTACCAAAGATAATTGAGTATAAATAAAAATTACTGTTCATCTAATATCATATCGGTTTAACCTATCAGGTTATTCTCTGGAAAAAAACTCACTACATCATGCTTTCAAAGTATGCCTTTTGTCTGTTTTGTTTTATGACTGTAAAACATATTAAACAACTAGTGCATTTCCAGTAAATATTATCAACAAATTTTGCATGTACTTGAAGAGAATATGGGAAGGTAACTGAGGTCAAAAGTCATCTTGGCTTTTGATTAGATTTCCATCACACACACACACATGTATATGTGTGTATGTGTGTGCATGTGTACATGTCTGTATACATATATATATATATATATATATATATATATAAGCATATATGTATATATATATATTCAAACATATTTATACATGTATGTGTGTGTAGGTACATATATATATATATGTGTGTGTGTGTGTGTGTGTGTGTGTGTGTGTGTGTACATACATACACAGATACATACATATATATATATATATATATATATATATATATATATATGTATATATGTCCTCCTGGGGCTAAAAGCAACAGTAACATCCACCCCTATATATATATATATATATATATATATACAAAAGATGTCCCTTTTCATTTGACCACATTAATGACTTCTCATCCTACGTCTTTCATACTATTTCTCTCGTCTCCTATCTTCTCTTTAGAACCTTCAGTTACTTCTCCAATGTGTACATTAAACCTCCCAAGCCTTCATAGATTTGAGAATTCTTACAATTGTCATAAAGCACTTTGGAATATATAATGTTCTTCGTTTTACTGTGATAAAAAATAAAAGAGATTATGGAGACTTGCAATTCTTGAGGCTCCACATATGCAGTCCACCTTCGAATTTATTGATTGATATGGTAAAGCATTATTGTTCTGGAAACAAGAATATTCTAAATCAAAAGGCACATATATTGTTATTAGAGGAATTCTGGGTAGCATTTTATCCTCGATATTTGGTACACCTTGTGAGATTTGTTGTTTTAGTTCTTTTTTTTTTTAATTAACCATTTGTCCAGCGGCAGTTATGCCGCTGATCTAAATTCCGCAGTAGCATTATTGGGGATGATTCTTAGCTGAAGTCTGTCTGGTATTAAATCTGAAGATTCCAATGAATTTTATAATTCTACATGAGAGGGAGCTATTTCTTCTTGACCCACATCAGTGTCCATTATAATTTGTAGATATGACTATTTCCTGGAAGTGCCTGAAACAACTGTCAGTTGACGTTGTTTTACCCAAAGTGGTGCGTTACTTTATGAAGTTGGCGAAGAATAACTTCGATATTAATTCATCTGCTATTGAATATATAGAAACTTGGGGAATTACTATTGTTGAAGTAAATTTTCTTTCACCAACATTTAACAAATTTTTACAGAGGTTACCAGACGGCTCATTTCCAGAAAAGTTGACTCATATTGTAAACAGTTTCATGATTTTTAACTTTGGACTAAAGTGATGGTGAATTAAGGCAAGCATGAAATTCATCGGTTTGTTTTCCTTTTGGTTTCACTAGCAGGCTGATGCGACACCACTACTATTCCTTCCATTTGAGACCTATTTTCATGCAGGTCCTGCAGTAAACTGCCTAGTATCTCGAGAGCTCTCTTTATTGCTGTTATACATTCATCCTAAACAATTATTCAGAATATCTTATGAACTCGTCAGGTTACAGAATTCTTGGCAATGTTGCAAAAAAGTACATATTTTTTCTGTCCAAGTCTAAGAAGAGCACGAAAGCAGAATGTGGTGTATGGCTCCTCAGAAAGAGTGTGGCAGAAATACTTGAAGAATTAGCTGTAATTGCCATGCTTTATGTTGACAGACTTTGGCAAGCAATAGACTGATGAAGGATGTCTTTCCAGTTCCACTATGACACCCAATTCCACCAAAAAAGTAAATTCCAGCTTCTTGATACTGGATCCTCTAGAAGTAACAAAAGAGATAGCTTCCTTTGTCTGTGGGTTAGGGTTCATTTTTAACGATATACATTGTGCCAACATTTTATAAGACCTTTTCCAAATATTTTTATTGTTGATTTCAATGTACTTAATATGAGAGAAGCCGTATTTTTTGAAGTTCTTGGTCATGTGTATCATTGTCGATGAGAGTGTTTTCATCAGTCAATATTTTCATGCAGGGACACAACTATTGACTCTGACACTTGAAATCTCCGACATGATTAACTCAATACTAGACATATATCATCAACAGATGATATATTTGCATGCGAATTTAATGGGCTTTATTTAATTATAGAAATCAAAGTTTATTTAAGCATTAAAGGACTTGATCGAGAGTGGGCAGTGGAGAACTCTCCATTTGTTGTTAATTTCTACTGTCCAAGCAAGGTTTGGAAATCTCCAGTTACTAGTTCTCATCTTTTGTAACTGAGATAGCCATTTTCACTGATTTTAAGTTTCTTCATAGATCTTGGAAATTAATCTTGAAAACTGTTTGGTGTGTTTATTGTTATTCAGGCTAAGTGACTTTCTGTTGAGAGCCCCACAAGGTCTTAGCAAAACTGAAAAGTTCATTCTCTCTACCAGCACCTAGAAGGTCTACGAATATGATTGTAAATACAATCAAAATGTATGCATGCGGAAAGTCCACACTATTAGTGGCATTAGTGACGGAAACATTACTTGCAATCAATTTCTATGATCGTAATTTGAACTCGCACCTGCTAAACTTGTCTACGCGCTAAAATTAATTAAAACCAGCTGTTTTGACAAATCAATTTCCCGCAAAAACTGTTACTTTGTTACTAATATCTGATGGAGAAAGTAAGAAAAAACTAAAAATAGAAAGGGAAACGGTTACAATGTGAGAAACAAAACAAAAGAGTAAGAAAACATTAAATTGAATTATTTATGTGTGTGTGTATGTGTGTGTGTGGTGTGCACGTGCGTATACACGTATATGTACGCTCGCGCGCAAATAATGTCTGTGGGCGTGCGTGCGTGTGCGTGCGTGTGCGTCTGTTCAGTCGATTTCTAGCATGATCACCTTCCGTTCCTTGTCAGTCACTCTTACGCTTCATGAATACTAAGTGACCCGTCAAGCTCTCCAAGGAGTGGCATGTCGGAGGCTCTGTAGGAGGAAAAGTCGCGTGAGATGACAGATAATCAAACAGCACGCACCACACACACACACACACACACACACACACATAGATATATGCGCACATATGTATATGTGTGTGCGACTATATATATATATATATATATATATATATATATATATATATATATATATATATATATATATATATATATATATATATATATATGTATGTATGTGTATGCATGTATAGATAGATAGATAGATAGATAGATAGATAGATAGATAGATAGATAGATAGATAGATAGATAGATAGAAGAGGATGCGTGGCGTTCAATCATATAATAATATAAATAATATATGTGACGAATATGATTATATGTGTATGTGGCAGGGGAGTGGATGAGATGAATAAACGTATG
Organism: Octopus bimaculoides; assembly: GCF_046866305.1. NCBI lineage: Eukaryota > Metazoa > Mollusca > Cephalopoda > Octopoda > Octopodidae > Octopus > Octopus bimaculoides. The sequence continues at coordinate 47,240,388 of NC_142933.1, read as the reverse complement.
CATTTGTGTATAAGTATATATATATATATATATATATATATATATATATATATATATATATGCGAGTATAGATACATGTCTATATCTATGTGCTTATGCTTGGAGGTATTTATACTGACAAAGTTGTTCATGCATCTATGAGTTTGAATTCTTTATCGTCTTTTATTACCTTTTTTGACATATTTCTTTTACGCATACGTTTATGTGTATGTGTTCATTATGATTGGGCATGTGTAATGTATATGTGTGTACGTACGGACGTACAAATGTATGTATGTATATATACATGCGCATATTTGTTACGAAAGTGTGTGTATGGGCTTGTATGTATGTGTTCAAACCAGGTTACATAAATGTCTCTTCTTTTCTCTCGTCCACTTATCTCAGGATCAGTGAATCGTACTAAAGGCGTTCAGATATTTGACCATCTAACCAACCTTATACCATTATGATCACAACAATCTACGTGTCTTCACTTCGTTTACTAATACTAATCCAGTATTTTTTGTATTCTTTCTTTGCTTTCTTTCCTTCCCTTGCATGTCTCCTTCTATTTCTCCCATTTTCTCTATATCTTTGTATCATTGACCACTTTAATTTATTTCTCTTAACTCATGTAAAATTTAAATTATGCGAATTATCTTATGCTTGAAATATTTTCATTATATTTGTATATCTCTAAGTTCCACAAGTGCTGCATTCAAGTTACGACAATTGCTGTTTTGATGTCACATTTCGAGGTAGAAACATAGTCCACAGTCGTTATCTTGTTTCCATACAATCAAACTGCCTTTTCCTTAATGGCGTGTCCACTCTGAGTGATTCTTCATTCCTTAGATTGCCTCCCTTTCTTCTCTGGATCTGGTCTCGATTGTCACTCAGAACTTGTTCGTTTATTTCTCAGAGGTAATATAACTTCAATAAATTAAGAATTTGTATTGTGGGGTATTTCATGTGTGTGTGTGCGTGTGTGTGAAATGCATATACATGTACATATATGTACATATGTATATATATATATATATATATATATATATATATATATATATATATATATATATATATATATATACATATATATATATATAAACGGGAAAAAAAGTAGAGAAAGATAGGAAATTAAGGAACACAACTCCAGCATTCTTTTCTTTCCTTTGTTTTTTCCAATTTTATGCATTCTTTGTCTTATCATTCCACTCTTTGCATCAATCTTCTTCATGGTTTTTCTCGTGGTTTCTCATGTACCAACGTCTTGTTTTTCTAATAGAACAAACCGTGTGCCCAGAGCCAAGAGATTGCTTGGAAACACAAGACACGTTATAAACATCTGCTTATAGTGCAACTTAAATTTAAATTACATGACTATATGTCAGTATTTAAATTACATGACTATATGTCAGTATTTATACACTAAGATAGAAAACTGCGAAGAGAATTCGTGTATTATAATCCAAATTTCCTTTCACTAGTCTCTATAATTTGAAAGTTCTTGTCAAAAAGGTGGTTGGCACTCCGTCGGTTACGACGACGAGGGTTCCAGTTGATCCGATCAACGGAACAGCCTGCTCGTGAAATTAACGTGCAAGTGGCTGAGCACTCCACAGACATGTGTACCCTTAACGTAGTTCTCGGGGAGGTACAACAGAAATAAGAAGAAAGAGTGAGAAAGAGTGAGAGAAAGTTGTGGTGAAAGAGTACAGCAGGGTTCTCCACCATCCCGTGCCGGAGCCTTGTGGAACTTTAGGTGTTTTCGTTCAATAAACACTCACAACGCCCGGTCTGAGAATCGAAACCACGATCCTACGACCGCGAGTCCGCTGCTCTAACTACTGGGCCATTGCGACTCCACTGTCACAAAGTACCTATATGAAAAAAATATATTACGAGACAGAAGTGTTTATTCATAAATTATTTAATTTAGTCAAGTCATTTATATAGTTTTTGAACAAACACTCCAGGTTTGTTATATGTGTGTGTGTGTGTGTTTGTCAGTCTGTCTGTCTTTCTATATATGTGTGTGCGTATAATGTGTGTGTATATGGGAGATTCATTACATAAATAATAATAACACACGCACAGGTTCAATTCCACTTCTTTATTGTTAGCCAATTGGTTAAATATCCAATCAACCAACCAACTAATCGATCGTTTGTTTAATGTGCTGGTTAAATAATCAATCGGTTGTTTGTTAGTGAAAGCTCTTTCGACGCTGTTCGCGACCTTTTCAGTGACTTGATGACTTCTTCTCTCGCTCCAAGGTCTGCTCTGTGTCTGTCTGAGAATCGGTCTTATGTCTGTGTGTATGCATGCTTGAATGTGCGTGTGTGTGTAGACGTGTGTTTGCTTAGAGGAGGCAGTAAGGGTGTGACAAAGTGAAGGGTTTTCATGTGTGTGCATATGCGTGTACGGTACCTGTGTGTGGTTGTGTGTATGTGGTTGTGTGTACGCCCATATGACTGTTTGTATGCAAGTTTGTGTGTTTGTGGGGGAGTGCACTAGCCATCCGTGACCTCTTAAAGGGTTCAGCATTTTGTCTATTTTAATACCTTTGTCAGTCTCATATTTGCTGAAGATTTATGGGTTTAGGGTGTAGTTCTTTATATGAGAAGGGGAAGGCGAAGGAATAACAGAGTAGATTTGACTATTAGCATCTGTGTGCGCGCGTGTGCATGACCACCTACGTGTGAGTGTGTGTGTGACAGGGAGAGTATGTATGTGTAGGCGCACGTATGAGTGGTCAAGTATGCTTGTTCGTGTGGTTGAGTCAATTCTGTGAGCGAGCATGTATGTTCGTATGTGCATGTGTGTGTGTGTTCCTACTTACGTGTTTGTGTGCATGCTTGTGTGCACGTGTGCCTGTGCATGTGTGTCTGTGTGTATGCGCTTGTGCCTATGCATGTTTGTGTATGTCTGTACGTGTGTATGCACTGTGTGTTGATGCATGTGTGGTTGTGCGTATATGTGTATTTATGTGTGCGCGTGTGCGCATGTCTGTCCGTGCGTACGTTTGGAATTTGTATGGATGTGTATGGGAATTGTACACATTTACATGTATTTATTTGTATGGGCTTACCTGCATTCTTCGTTCATTCTAACTCTGCCCTTTATATACCTGCCTATACCATCTCATACATGTCCACCTACCCTCTTACCTGCATACCTACCTAGCTACCTACCTACCTACCTACCTACCTACCTACCTATCTACCCACCTACCTTCATACAAAAACGAAGTAAGATATGTATATATGTATATATATATATATATATGTGTGTGTGTGAGTGAGTGTGAGTGTGTGGGTGTATAGATAGATAGATAGATAGATAGATAGATAGATAGATAGATAGATAGATAGATAGATAGATAGATACATTGTCCTGCTTGCACTAGCCTGGTAATACAATTCTTTTCAGGGCTGACACCGTCTGAGCCACACCACTTTAAGACAACCATTTCTGCTTTCCGCTTACTGACCCCTGTGATGTATATTCTTTGCATGTATCTATATAGATGTGTATGTGAGTATGAATATCAATTTGTCTTTCCTCAAAGTTTCATGTCTTCGGGCTTTTGGTGCAATCATCAGACGAGAATGTGTCATCAGAACATTCTCCTTAAACTACATTTTGTGCTTTTGACGATAGCATTAATCCAGTTTACGTAGGCAAATACTGATGCATATCCCGCATATTAATTACATGTATATATGTGTGTGTGCATATATACATATGTATAAATATATATACATATGTATGTATATATATATATATATATATATATATATATATATATATATATATATATATATATATACACACACACATACAAGTTTGTACACAATATCTCATGACATATAAGACATGACTGCCCATATACACAGGCGCACGACGTATACAGTAAGATATTTACAGGTATGTTCTCTCAATACACAAATATTTAAGTACTCACATAACAAACCTTCATATAGATAAGTATTTAATTACATGCACTCATATGACTACATACACCAATATACACTTAAACGAATATACATTCTGTGTATACATAGATACATACACACAATTATATATATATATATATATATATATATATATATATATATATATATATATATATATATATATATATATATATATATATGTATGTATGTATGTATGTATGTATGTATGTATGTATGTATGTATGTCCATGTGAGGTTTGATTCGTTTGAATAATTGAGAAATTGCAGAATCTACCGAAATACCAATGAAGGTATAAATAAATAGCTCGTATATATCTTTTGAAATAGCTCTCTATTTTTTGAAATGGTATGTCGTGATAATACCGTGTCATTTCATTTGTCGATATATTGAAAGGTGAACTTGTGCTTGAATGCTATGAATGTTATTGAAAGTGCTCTAACAGATTACTCTACATGAATCAAAGAAATTCTGGCACCTAGGACTGACACCATTGCTTCGTAGCTTAACAATTCAGCTCTTCACTTTGGTATTTGCAGTTTTCTACATTGGCAACTATAACTTTTAATTTCTGTTGACAGAATACTAAACGTACACATTTACACATATTTATTTATACAGTTACAAGTATGTGTGTGTGCATGTGCATGTATGTGCATGTGTGTGTGTATGTGTGGGCATACATTTCTTTTATCTTTCACTTGCTTAAGTCATTGGACTGCAGTCGTGCTGGGATACCACCTTGAAGGATTTAGTCAATCGAACAAATGTATTTTTGAAGCCTGTTCTATCAGCCTCTTTTGCAAAATCGCTAACATAAATAAATCAAAACCGGCTATCAAGCGGTGGTGAGAAATGAACACCTGAACAGAGACGCACATAGGTATATATATATATATATATATATATATATATATATATATATATATATATATATGTGTGTGTGTGTGTGTGTATGCATGTATACGTGAGATATATATATACACACAACACACACGCACACAAACACACACACACACACACATATATATATCACATACACATTTATTTATGTATATATATATATATATATATATATATATATATAAATGTACATATGTATATAGTTGGAAAGGGGTTAAGTGTCCATGCAAATCAAATGTTACACGTAGAAAGTAAAACTGGAAATAGCACAGAAATGTTTTTTAAGACTCATTCCTTTAATCAGACAGGAGATAAGTATTTTTTAAATTTTTATCATTAAGTGACTTTTATAAAATATTACAAGTTTTGATGTGTATGTCCATCTCATCAAATGTTAAAAATTCAAAGCCAAGGATCAAAAATAAGTAGAAAATTGGGAAAGAAGAAAAATTTAGAAATTAAAACAGTTGGTTCTCATATTCTGTGCGTAGTTAAGAACCTGCTTGATATTTTCTCTTAGAATCATTCTCTATATATGTTGTGTAAGCAGGGGTCTGAAATGGTGTTCAATGGTTCAAGTGTTAAAAATTCTATAGAATTGAAAAGTAGACTTCTTGTATCAAAAATGTCATTGAATTTAATAGCGGAATTCTTTTCTGTTCAAAATGTCGTCAATTCTCTGTGTGTGTGTGTGTGTGTGTGTGTGTGTGTGTGTGTGTGTGTGTGTGTGTGTGTGTGTGTGTGTGTGTGTGTGTGTGTGTGTGTGTGCGTGCGCGTGTGTGTGTGCGTGCGTGTGTGTGTGCGTGTGTGTGTGTGTTGGGATAAATGGATTTCAAGATGATCTGAAAGGGCTTGGGAGAAATTGCCTTTCTCTTACTTCGCTGTGTATGTGTGTGTTTTGTTTTCACACACACTCACACACACACATACACACACACATTTATGCATATGTATATGTGAGTGTACACGAGCTCGTGTGTATAAACACACAAACACATATATATAGTCCAAACGTTTCAAAAATAGAACAAAGTAACAAAAATATAGTGAGCATCCATACGTAAGACATTATTAGTTTTACGTGGTAAGGAAAAAACAAGACAGTTTGATCCTCGAAGAACAAGAGAGAAAGAGAAAATTTAAAGGAGATGAGGAAAAGAACGTACTTTGATTATTGTTTCATATAGAGAAAAGGTGGAAGAGATGGAGATTAAGAAACAGTGTCTTCTGTCAAGAGAGTAGGACAGGGGAAGTAAGTGAGATGTAGTATAATGGATATAATAGTACTGTCTATTGTTTGTGCGTATGTGTGAAAGTTGGGTGTGGATATACAGTACGTATGAGAGTAAGAAAGTTATCCGTCGAATATGGGGGGGGGGTATGTCGATATGTATACATATGAGTGTGTGCATATACATATATATATATATATATATATATATATATATATATATGAATGTATATTCTTTTCTTTTACATGCTTCTGTCATTGACTGTGGCCGTGCTAGAGCACTGCCTTTTAATCGAAGAAGTCAACCCCTGAAGGTATTCTTTGGAGGACTGGTACTTCCTGTATCAGTCCTTTCAGCGGAACCGCTAAGTTACGGGGACATCACTTGTTAAACGATGGGGCTGGGGGGGGGGGGCTAAACAGACAAAAAGACACACGAATAAATATATACATATATTTACGAAGGCTTCTTTCAGTTTCCGTCTCCAAAATCCTCTCACAAGGCTTTTGTCGACTCGAGGCTATAGTAGATGACACTTGCACAAGTTACCATGCTGTGGGACTGAACCCGGGACCATGCGTCTATATACGTTCAGATATATACATATTAAAATATATATATATGAATATATATATATATATATATATATATATATATATATATATATATATATATATATATATATATATATATATATATATATATATATATATATATGAATATATATGTTCATATATATATATATGAACATATATATATTCTATAATTATAAACATAATTATAATCAGAGGTCAGCTAACTGCTTCGCCACGTGCCGAATTTAGAAGTAGGAGTTAAAATGCCTTTTCTGCTACCAGAAAGATCTCCCAGACAATAGCACAATTTTTTATATAGGCAAATTGATTAATAAATTAATTAATTTTACCCTTTTATTATTATTGAAATATATATATATATGTGTATATATATATATATATATATATATATATATATATATATATATATATATATATATATATATATATATATATATATATATATATATATATATATATATATGTATATATATATATATATATATATATATATATATATATATATATATATATATATATATGTATATATATATATATGTATATATATATATATATTTATATATATATATATATATATATATATATATATATATATATATATGTATATATATATATATGTATATATATATATATATATATATATATATATATATATATATATAATATATATATATATATATAAAATACATATAAATATTTGTAGATGTATATACATCTACAAGAGATTTTACGTATGTGTATTCTTCAATATCACAATGCTCCAAGCATAAATATATATATGTATATATATATTTATTTGTATATGTATGTATGTATTCTTGTGTGTGCGTGTATGTATGTATATTCTTTCACTTGTTGCAGTCATTTGACTGCAGCCATGCTGGAGCACCACTTTTAGTCGAACAAATCGACACTAGAACTTATTCTTTGTAAGCCTAGTACTTATTGTATCGGTCTGTTTGGCCGAATCGCTGGTTTTACAGGGACGTTAAACACACTAACATCGGTTGTCAAGTGATGGTGGGAGGGAACAAACACAGACACAGAAACATATACATATATATATACATACATATACAACAGGCTTCTTTCAGTTTTGGTCTAGGACATGTATATATATATATATATATATATATATATATATATATATATATATATATATATATATATATATATATATATATATATATATATATATATATATATATATATATATATATACAGGTTTCTTCTCCAGAAAGTTACAAAAGTGCTTCAAGGGCTGAGAGTTCCGTGTATGCTACTTGCTGAGTTTCATGAAGAAAACTCTCTGTCCTTAAATCACTTTTGTATTCTACCAATTAAGGACACACACACATACACAAGCACATATACAAACTTGTAATATATAGTGTAAAATGACATATATATCATATATATAAATATATACATATATATTATATATATATATATATTAATATATATATATATATATATATATATATATATATATGCATATATATATATATATATATATATATATATATATATATATATATATATTACCAGTCTATCCTTTTGATGCATAAATGTCTTTTATGAACTCACACATCACTAGTTTTGTGAGTTCAATGGAATTTCATTGGCTGTCATCTTCGTACATTGGTCTTAATGTCAGTGTTTCGCCATGTGTGTGTGTGTGTGTGTGTGTGTGTGTGCATGTATGTGTGTTCGTGTGTGTGAGTTTGTGAGAGTGTGCGCTTGGTTGTGTGTGTGTATATATGTGTGTGCGCGCGCGCGTGTGTGAACGAGCACTTACATTTTACTATATCGTGGTTTTTATATTTATGAACATGAATAAATTGTACTCTTGATACGTATTCATGTGGGGATTTTATTGGTCACATAGAAGTGGATGATAATTCGTTCTTTTTCTTTCACTTGATTCCTTGTTTCAGTCAGTTGACTGCGGCCATGCTTCAGCATCGCCTTGAAGGCTTTTAGTCGAAAATATCGGTCACAAGACTTATTTTTTAAAGCCTAGTATTTATTCTATCGGTAATTTTTGCCGAACCGCTAAGTTACGGGGAAGTAAACACACCAACACCGGTTGTCAAGCTGTGATGGGAGAACAAAGACAGACAGACATAAACACACATACACACAGACAAACACACACACACACATATAAATAATAATAAAGAGTATGATGAAATAGCATCTCATGAATTTAAATTTACATTTTGATCTAAATACAGCTTGTGTGTGTGTGTGTGTGTGTGTGTGTGTGTGTGTGTGTGTGTGTGTGTGTGTGTGTGTGTGTGTGTGCGTGTATGTAAAGGGGCTTCTTTCATTTTTTGTCTACCAAATCCACTCACAAGGCTTTGGTCGGCCCGAGGCTATAGTTGAAGACACTTACCCAAGGTGACACGCAGTAGCACTGAACCCTGAACCATGTGGCTGGGAATTAAGCTTCTTACCACACAGCCAAGCTTACAGTGCGATTTCCAAATCAAGAGAATGTCTTTCTTTTCCTTTATCTTTCTTCATTTTTTTTTTTTTTTTTTTGTGAAACAAAATAGTCGCTTGGTTCAGCCCCAGTATTTATTTGAAAACAGAATCTAGTTTCATCTTATATGAACTCATAACAGATTTGCACCGATCTACTGAGAAATTAATACCTTGCAAATTTTGTTTGTGTTTACTGGTTTCATATAAAGAAAATATTTAGATACAGACTTTAGACATTTTTAAAATAGCATGACCATTAAATTTTTTCTTCAATCTGTCATGTTACATAAGAAATTTGGTGATTAAGTACTTGTATATTTAATCATCAAATACAAAATTTTGCAACAAGAAGTAAACTACTGTATAATTTCATTGTATCATTCAATATTTTACGTTGAACCATTCATTAAATTAATAACTAAAGTATTTAATTAAGTTTAATTAATGTACAATAAATAAAACAATGTAAAAATAGCAATTGTTATATATTTAAAATATTATAATTATTCATGTTTCTTTATATCTTAAATATAATACGGTTAGCGTTTCTAGAATGATGTATTACATTAGATTCTCAAATGAAACAAACCACTGAAATAAATAAAACCCTTATTACTTTGAGGAAGATGTAAACGTCACAAGTTTTCATTTCACAAAAAAACTTAAAATGTCAAGAACAATTTTATTGAATTTCGGAAAATATAAAATTATGGCATTTTTTTAACGGATTCTAAAGAAATTTATTGATTTGAGTTACCGATGAATAAAACAAATAAAACGTTTCTAAAAATATATTTAAAAGACGCATATATTTTTAAAAAGCAGCTTAACATATGTTACATATGCTGTTGCAGTTCATTTGAACTACATTTATGCCAGCCATACTGCCTGCCATTCGTTCAATCAGGACACAGCGGGCTTCATTGCTGCTTGCAAATTAAGAAGTAGATTTCTGTCAGTAATCAGTTTTGAACAGGCAGGCAGAAAGCATTAAGCCTTATGCGCGTGCGTGCGTGCGTGCGTGTGCGTGCGTGCGTGTGCGTGCGTCCGTGTGCGTGCGTGAGTGTGCGTGCGTGTGCGTGCGTGCGTGCGTGCGTGCGTGCGTGCAGGCGCGTGTATGCGTTCATGTTCGTGCATATGCGTGCGTGCGAGAGTGAATGCATGAGTGCTTGCGTGCCCATGTATCCAAGTGCCCAAACATACGTCACAATACGCTAAATGATTAAATGTGTATTTAATTCTGATATATAATAAATGATAGAAAAATCCATATAAATATTTTCTGTTCCTTTTAACATATTCAGTTTCACTGTTTATTATAATTTATTCTGCTAACGTACCCGTACATCCTTACCTATTTGCCCAAGACTGCATACGTATGTCTACACATATTCATAATATTTTCTAATGATAATAGTATATGAATGAATGTATGCAAATAAAACCTTAAGCACAGTAAAAGCTATAAACGAAATAACCTTCACACAGATAATTGTACTTGGCAATCTAGCAAATAATGTTTCACATTTCTTTAGAGAATTTTGTCAATAACCATACACACTGCGTCTAAGATATTTAAATTTAACTTTTAACATACATTAAGAAGAAACATCAAAATTTTGAAATAGAATATGTCTGAATGCGAAATAACGATTCTACAATTAGGAAAAACATACTCAAATATGTGCTCATTATGCATGTTTGCTAAGGATAGATAATCTACACAACTACAATGTGAAATTCAGAGATTTCTTTCTAAATGCATTCTAAGAAATCAGTTAAATAGCGTATAAAGTATGCCAGTGTTAGAAACACTATTCCTACGTTCGAATGCGGAAGATTTGAAAGACAGGAAGAGATATTAGTGTGATACTAGAGGATGCAAACACTGAAGGTGACTCTCTATATTCTGTATTCAAGAAAGAAAGAAAGAAAGAAAGAAAGAAAGAAAGAAAGAAAGAAAGAAAGAAAGAAAGAAAGAAAGAAAGAAAGACATACAATTCTATTAAAGAAGTAATTTTTAGGTTTGTTAACATGAATATTACATCCTAGTTGAGTTAATGTAAATGGTAAGAATAATTTTAGAATGATTTTCATTTCCGAAAATCTGAGTAGCAGAAATAAAATGTAACGCATATTTCAATATCTCAATAGAACAATCGAGTGATTTTTCAATAAATTCAAAATTATTGATAGCGCATGACTAGCATACACTTAGGTGTGTGCATGGAACACTTTCCTCTGCGAAGTGAAAAATGGTATACATACATACATAGACTTACACGCACATGCACACACACAGGTTTGCAAATTAACACACAAAATACATCGATATGTGTGGGTGTGCATATATAAGTTTCTGTATGTGCATGTACACATATGTGTGAGTGTGCGTCTGTACGCACACATAAGCGTTTCAGTATATATATATGTATTAAAAACATATATATGTATATA
>NC_142933.1:47208750-47218750 GCF_046866305.1 Octopus bimaculoides | reverse complement strand
AATACTGAGTTTTAAAAAATCCTTCTATGGAAAAATAATCGAAGGCTACCGTGTGATACGAACCAACATCTCTAAATATAACAGATGTTCTAACCGTTACACCAATTTTCTACATCCATTTTAGAAGTTTTGTTCTTACCAAAGAGAATTTTAAGTTCAGAAACTTCGAGAGATGTGACGTAAATAAATTTTAACGGTGAAACTCGATGTATATATATAAGGGTATAAATAGTAGAATATTGGGTTTTTAAAACCCATAGATGGGAAAAAGTTGATAGATAGATAGATAGATAGATAGATAGATAGATAGATAGATAGATAGATAGATAGACAGACAGACATGTACATACATATAGAAAATAAAACAAAACGTTAGAGATTCTTTCTAAGATACTTTATTACATCATCTTACGTGTTTTTCATTTATAAATATAATTATCATTAGTTACATAATGTACATCACATAATTGAAATATTTTGTCAAATCTTCAGAGACCTGTAACCTTTATAAGTAATATTTCTGAATTGTTTAACTCTTACCAGGAGAAACCATCGTGAAGATTTGACAATACTTTTTATATTATGTAACTAATAATCATTTTATGTCGATGAAATGTACGTAAGAGTGTGCAACTAAATATCTAAAATGATAATCTCTCATGTTTTGTTTTATTTTCTACATGTACTCTGTGACATACTTAAACTTTGGATTCATACCAAGGAATGTTTTGACTAAAAAAAAGTATTAAGAATTTTTTCTTACATAATCACTCTAAACACGTGTATCAAATGCATTCAAAATATCAACATCTGGTTTTATCTTTATTATATATCGTATCACTCCTCACCATTATAATCTAGCCCTTCCTTACATAACCCTCTCAAAGCACAACCCTCGTGTGTGGGGGGGGGGGGGTATGTGTGTGTACATAGTTACATAAAAAGTTCCATGAGCCAGAAAATACAAGCACCCATTTAATTGTTAATGCAACATTATATTTTCCTATCAACTACTGTACGAAAGAGTATGCCATGGGTTCTATACTACTTGGAGTGTGAAAGTTTCACATCTGGGCTGCGAATCTTACAGACATTGTAAAATAACTACAGGACAAAAATTCGCCCAGAGATAAAAACTGTTACAGGTTTTGGCCTACTCGATATTTTCTTTATGCTTAGAGCATAGTAAAAAAAGACCCACAAAGTGTGTTTATAAATATTTTCCTGTACCTAAATGTTTTGGGGAAAATGTTTATCGACCAAACTGAAGAAGATCCTACCTACACAATTTTTTAATTTCAGGAAAAATGGAAGTATAAACTTTAAAGCGGCGCTTTCTCTTACTGGGGTTAGGGTTCTATAAACTCTTTCAGAAACCAAATGAGAGGCTGAAGTATACAGGTTCTTGCCAACCAACCACAGTTTTCAGTAAGCTGGCCAAGGAGCTTACCAAAGAAACCATATATTGTCTTCGAATATGGAGACTTTCAACAATACGATCCCGTACTAGAATGATGGTCTGGTTGCCAGTAGGTTGAAGGATAAGATTAGGCATATACCCGACTTGAAGCCACGCAAGAGAAAAACGCCACTGCAAAGTCATATGATCTATGTAAATATTGGATAATTATCACCTGTTAAAATGCAGGCCAATGACCAAATCAAAGCAAAATTGTGTGTGTGTGTGTGTGTGTGTGTGTGTGTGTGAATGCATGCCTATATGTATATATATTTATATATATATATATATATATATGTGTGTGTGTGTGTGTGTGTGTGTGTGTGTGTGTGTGTGTGTGTGTGTGTGTGTGTGTGTGTGTATACACACACACAAATGGATGTCTTTTAACAACAAATAATTAATTACAATCAAAATCTGTACACAGTACACAGAGTATAGGGTGGGGAAAATATTTAATGGAAAGTGCTTTCCGATGATTCTTTTCAATTATTTTCAAAAAGAAAACAAATCAGCTTCTTATAAGAGATTTCTCTACTAAATAGTCATACAGCCATTTTTATTGATAGACAACCGAAACGTCCATTCATTGTAATTAGAAACCTGGTTACAGGTATCAGCAAAAGAATCACCAGACAGAGAGGTCTTCAAAAGAGTCGTACCGCAGTACAACGGCGCACTAGTGAGAAGTGTCTTTACCGATAAGTTAATGTATATGGCGGCACACTCACCTCGCCCCACTCCAAATCCGAAGAGCGTCAGAAAGCGAAGGCTAATCTGGTTTAATCTCCTATGCAATCTAGATGTTTCTGCAAATAGCTAGAAGCATCCTGACGCTTATTAGAGAGAATTATCAAAGCACACATAGACATCATAAACTCTTTAACATCAAGGTCATCTACTCGTGTTTAGATAATATTCCTTCTAACATTGTACACAACTGAAATAAACTAGCAATCACAGAGTATTTACCAGACATGGTAACCAGTCACTGTCTAAATCCTGCAAACTTGCTTACTGGGAGCTTCCTGCCCTTGAGAGGTTGTGGTCTATAGAGTCACCCTCAAGTAATCCGATAAGCATCTTAAGCCATTGCACAAGCATGACTGCAAATATTGTAAGGGAAGATTAAGGTAACACGTTCACTTCTTCAGTTGTAGTGAGAAGGTAAACTTCGTTTTCCTTGTTCCACAGGCTCAGAAACCATGGAAACTACTTCTGTATTGTCTCATGGAGATCCTTGAAAGGAACTCCTTATTACTCAACTGATTTCTTAAATGACAATTCTACCCACGTGAGAAACTACATAACATTTTCCGTCCTATTGTTGTCAACAGAGATGTGTTCTGTTAATGAACTTCAAGTCATTAGTAGGTGATAACTAAGAACTGAGGCCTAGTCACGCACGTTCAATTGCAAACTTTATAACCTCTATTGTCCGTAGAAATATTACAGCCTTACTATCATCTGGTAGCCATATTTGTCATGAAAAATTATATGTAATCTGACACCATTATAGCGGCTACTACGTGTAGTAATTGCTGTCGCTGGTATGTCACAGATATTTTATATGTATGTATATATATAGATATGTGTATGTGTGTGTATGTGTATAGATATATATATGTATGTCCGTGCATGTGACTGTGTGTGTAGATAGGTAATAACTTTTCTTTTCATAATATATTTAAAAAGAGGCTATCCTCAAATGTAATATTTTTATTATGGATTTTTTCTGTATTTTCTTATGTCGTTTATATTAGGAGCAATAACGCTTCCGAATCCATTAAACAAACGTTTTAAAACCTTTATAATCTCATATTTAAATTAAACTTCCGTAACAGCGTGTTGTCCACGCCTCCTCCAGTAAGTCGTAAATGGTCTGGGAATAAATTTATAGCTGATAAAATGTTCGGAACAGAATTCCAAATGAGATACCGGTAAATCCTGGTAGATTTTATGAGATCCTGACATATTTTTATATGTGATATATCTGTGAGTATAATTTAGGTTTCTACTTCGCTATTAATATATATTTTACGGTTATTCCCCATTTTTTAAAGGAATTCTATATAAAACTGTAATGTTGACAACTAGTGGTTTCTATTCAAGTTTATTTTGTGAATTGCATTACAATGAGTTGCATAGTTATGCAAAGAGAAAGCATCGTACTTGTGTGTCGATGTTATAGTATGAGCTATGAAGTTTATAAGCTTAATGTTTACACTGAATTTTCTATAATACATTAGAACCGTCTATAGTTTTATGTTAACAGCCAGTGTCTTCATTCTAGTATTAATGTGATATATTCTATGAGAATGTGTTTAGATGTAATGCAGTTTGTGTCCTATTTTATGAACTTTTTAAAAGATTTATTTATCCCTCTGTCATTCTCTTTCTCTCTCTCTCTCTCACACACACACACACACACACACACACACACACAGACAGACACACACACACACACACACACACACACATATATATATATATATATATATATATATATATATATATATATAAACAAATAGTAAATGAGTATATGCATATATAAGTACAGGTATGTGCATACCGACATCCACCTGTATGTATAGGTGCATATCTGGGTACAGGACATTGCAAACAAAACGTAGACGAGAAAACACACCAGCCATATAGAGAACATTCTTCTTCATCAGCTACCCATATATATATATATATATATATATATATATATATATATATATATATATATACATAGATATACATGGATATTCACAGTTATACCTATATATGTGCGTGTCTTTATGTTTTTAAAATATTAATAGATATACGTATGGGAAATTGTTACCCTATAAATATACTTATATATATATGGGTGTGTGTGTGTGTGTGTACAAATACATATACATACATATATATACATATACACATACGTACATGTATATATTCAAGCATGCATATATGTCTATGCCTGTGTGTTAAAAGCAGTTTCCAGGTTAACCGCTCATGGATAGGTTAGATATATGGTTTACAAGATGAAGCGTTATTGCTTTAAAAGCGACTCCATATTTTTCCGCGACGAACTGCGTGGCGTGCTTTTCCCACAGCACGAGAAGATTTTACACTCTCGAAGAATTTGACTGCTCTAACGCATTCAAACAACTTACTCAATGTGCAAGCATGCATATATATATATATATATATATATATATATATAATGCATATACATATATATACATAAATATATATGTATTTGTACATACAGAACACATACACTCGCACACTGGAACATACATACATACACACATTTATACATACATACATATATACATACATACATATATATGTATATGCATGTATGTATATGTATATGCATATATATATATGTATATACGTATAAGTATGTGTGTGTGTGTATGTGTGTGTATGTGTGTGTGTGTGTGCGTGCGCGCGCGCGTGCGTATGCGTGTGGCTCAAATGTACAGAGAACATAAGACAAAGACAGGTGAGTGAACAACAAGCAGGTATACTAGTTTGACGGTCGTGAAGAATGGAAAAATCTTTGACGTTTCGAGCCTATGCTCTTGGATAGAAAGGGATTATAGGGAAAAAATGGAGAAGAAAAAAAGGAGAGAAAAGGATGTGTCGAGATCAACGGTGTATATATCAATATATATATATATATATATATATATATATATATATATATATATATAGTGGGAAACAAAAAATAAAATGACACCAAGCTTTTAGACATAGCTATTAATATCGGTGTTATTACTTAGGAAACGTCAACTACATATATAAGCTTGCCCACTCGCTAGTGGTTACACAGTGTGTAATATCATTTTTTATGTTTTTCACTAATATTACGAAGCCTGAAATTTTGGGAGAGGGAGCTAGTCGATTACATCGGCCTCAGTGTAATCAATTGGTACTATTTTTTCTATCCCAAAAGCATGAAAGGGAAAATCGACCATAGCAGAATTTGAACTTAGGACGTAAAGCACCCCCAACAGAAATACCGGTAGCAATCTACCAGCTTGACGCCTGTGCAACGAGTATAATAATAAACGTGTAAATACGTATATTCGTCTTTTGTCTTTTACTCGTTTCAGTCATTAAGCTGCGGCCATACTGAATGAATTGACCCCAGTATTAAGTTCTATTCCTGATACTTATTCTATTGATTCTTTTGCCGAACCGTTAGTTCACGAGAACGTAAACACGTCAAGTGGTAGTGGGGAACAAACACACAGACGCACACGCACACAAACACACACACACAACACGCAAACACACACACACATATGTATATATATATATATATATATATATATATATATATATATATATATATATATATATATATATATATGTGTGTATATATATACGACGGGTTTCTTTCAGTTTCCGTCTGCCAGATTCACTTACAATGCTTTGGTCGAACCGAAGCAATAGTAGAAGACACTTGCCCAGGGTTCCACACAATGGAACTGAACCCGAAATCATGTGGTTGGGTACATAAAGTCTTGTTTATGTACCCATAACTTATTAGTTGGGCAAAAAGAGAATGCTAAAACAAAAGACCTCTGTTAAAATAAGTAGTGGAGCTGATTTATTCAACTAAACCCTCCTAACTGATACCACAATATGGCTGCGGCAGTTCAATGACTTAAGAAAGTCAACGAATACAAGAGAATATGTGTGCTTATGTTGCTTGTGTGTGTGTGTACGACGGGCTTGCTTCAGTTTCCGTCTATCAAAACCACTCACAGGCTTTGGTCAGCACGAGGTTATAAAAGACGCTTTCTCAAGGTGACACGCAGTGGGACTGAATTTTGAGGCATGTGGTTGGGAAGCAAACTTCTTACCACGCCTATGCATGTATACATATACATGCATACTAAAATTATACATGTTTGCATATACAAGCATACAAATATTTATTTATATATTTATATATATGCGTGTGTGCATATATATGCATATAGTATCACCTATGTATAACAACCGGAATCACACACGCACACACGTATTTATATATGACTGACTATGTAGTGAAGTTTCTTTGACGGCCACGAGGTTTCGGGTTCAATCTCACAACGCGTCGCTTTGGGCATGTGCCTTCCACTATAGCCTCGAACCGGCCAATGCCTTTTTGAATGAATTTAGTGGAGGGTATTTGCGTCTTATGTATGTGTGCGAAAGTATGTGTCCCCGCACCGGTGTTTGTTTGTTTGCATCCCGGTATCTTAACAATTCAGCAAAAGAGATAGAATAAATCCAGACTTAAGATAAGTACTTTGACTAAACTTTCAAATATATATATATATATATATAATAATACAAAGAATATATATACATGTATACACACATATATGTACATACTTACATCTACATGTGTATATACATGCATATCAGGGTACAGGACGTTAGAACAATAAACTACAGACAACGGAACGAACACATAGGAAAACGGAAAGCCCCTTGGAATATCCCTTCATCAGCTGTCTCTATTCTATCTAGACGTTTCGAAGACCAGACAGGACTATATATATATATATATATATCTATTTCAGGTCAGTAGACCACAGCCATACTAGGGCACTGCCTTGAAGAATTTTAGTCGAACGAATCTATCCCAGTACTTATTCTATCGGTCTTTTTTGCCAAACTACAAGGTTACGGAGACGTAAACACATCAACACCGGTTGTAAAGCGGTTGTACACATATATGTACACATACACACATACTTACACACAGACACATACACATACATATACACACATGCATGTGTGTGCATACATACACATGCACGCACACACGCACACACACACACACACACATACGCGCGCGCGCGCACGCACACAGGGCTAGGCAGTGGTTACTGCACTACCAGAGTCACAATCGGTGCTTCATCTTGGAATCCGCATAAGTAATGATACATCATTTTGTGTGCTTATCACTAAGATGGTGAAAACGGGCGTACGAATGGCTGGTTGGATTCTTACATATTTCAGAACATAAAGAATGTAAACAGGCCTAGACCATCACCGCATGGCGACAAACAAACATCAGAGCTCGAAGCAATACAACAGCTGAGCTATTAGAAGATGCTAAAAGAAATGAGGCTCTACACTCCAGAATGAAGACACGAAATATATACCATGATAGACATTTATATGCATGTATGTATGTATGTATTTATGCATGTATGTATGTATGTATATATGTATGTATGTATGTATGTATGAATGTACATATATAGATATATAGATATATGAATGTATATATATACACATATATATATATACATGCATATATACATACATGAATACATATAAGCGTATATATTCATGCACATATGTGTGTGTACGTACGTGTAGGTGGGAAGGTAGGTAGGTAGGTAGGTAGGTAGGTAGGTAGGTAGGTAGGTAGGTAGGTAGGTAGGTAGGTAGGTAGGTAGGTATAAGATCCTTGAGAGTCTAGTGCCCAAGAATTTGACGCCAATGCAGAATATCACATCAAGAGTAAGGACCCAATGTAGTAACTAATTTTCTATACCTTGCTTACAAATTTCAGGGATCTACGAGGTGTAGATGTGAATGCGTTTAAAAAAAAGACAGGTAAATGTCTGTCTGAGATATCAGAGCGACCCACATCTTCTCAAAACTCAGATCGAACCATTCATTCTCAGTGAAACAGGTTACAGGCAATTGTCTAGGAGCCCGCCAGATGCAGTGTACCTGTAATTTAAAAGACCATCTTTCTCACATCCTATCCACTGATTCGGCCTGGCAATTCCATTAAGTTTAGACATGTCTGTGCGCGACTCAGTCACTTGCATTTTAATTCAATGGATTGAGCGAACAATTTAGCGCTCAGCGTCGAGAATTCTTAACGAGATCCATTTGCGCGCGCGCGCGCCCAACAGACGCACACACACACACACACACACACACACACACACACACACACACACATACATACATATATATATATAAATATAAATATATATATATATATATATATATATATATATATATATATATATATATATATATATATATATGTGTGTGTGTGTGTATATATAGATGGGTAGGTTTAATTGATTGAGTCATTCATTTGACTGATTGACAATAGATAAAGACAGCGATGGAGGAAGATGGGTGTCCATGTTTATCACGATTATATGTCCCCCCCCACCACCACCACCCAAAAAGAAATAATTTGAAAATGCAAGATACATGATACCAACTTAGCCTCGATGCCGAGATGGGGTGAAAAATACACATACATACGTACTTACGTACATACACACAAATATCATATGTGTGTATGCGTGTGTGTATATATATCTATGTGTGTGTGTGTGTGTGTGTGTATATATTTACACACACACACACACAGATGCATATATAAACATACATGTGTGTGAATATGTGTGTATATGTATATAGTTATACGCACACACATATATACGCATATATACAGATGTGTGTGTGTGTGTATGTGTGTGTGTTGCGCGCGCGCATGTGTGTGTGTGTATACATACATGCATAGATAAACCTGTCAGTGCGTCTCTGAGTAAATTCGCCGCCATGCGAAATCGTCGGCAGGTCAATTCGTTGCCAGCATCAAAGTTAGAATATGTCCATATTATTTCATTATTATTTTGGTTTCAATTAGTATTTTCTTCATTTTACTGAACACATCAATACAAATATATGTATAGAATATTCGTTTGTAGTATAAATAGCGATTTCATATTAATATGTAAAGCAAAATATCAAAAACTATAATTTATCTTTTTATTAAAAATATTTTATTTGTTTCAAAATACGAAACGCATAAAACATGTAAACGAAAACTACATCTAAAATGAATAACAAAGCAAAATATATTAACGATTTTATTAGCCTTCAAAAAATTAAATTTTTGATCAAAATCGTAATTTACTGTCACATTTATAAGGAGTTTTTCTGAGTTTGGTTGCTTCCATTACTCTGGATAATTTTTTTGAAATTTGTGAATTGTAAGTTTTCTTCTGATATTATTATACAAATAAGGTTCCAAATATTTGGGTGAGAATACTTAATACGATTCTGTACATAAGGAAATATATTATTTCCTATATAATTGATAGTATGAAGAGTCCTTTAAGATCGTCTGCGAAAGAAGCAGATAGTAAATAGAATTGGAGGTTATTTGTGCCACATCTAGTGACCCCTTATCCATGTAGTCCTATGTAATTATTTTCAAATTAGGATACAACTGACTGGTGAAAATCATCCTCAAAGTAAACAAGGTGCTGAAATTCATCTACAGTTCCCTGTAGAAACAGAAGAGTAAAAAAAAAAAGCAGCGTATATTTACACTAAAGATGTCATCTTCCTGAGATTTGAATTTCAAGAACAACAAATAATACCTTAAATGAAACAACATAACAAGTATTTTCAATATAAGTGTGCGCGTGAGTATAAATATATGTAATCGTATAAATTTACATACAAACGCCCGCGCGCGAACACACACACACACACACACACACACAC
>NC_142933.1:47181250-47196250 GCF_046866305.1 Octopus bimaculoides | reverse complement strand
GCTCGAAAGAAAATTGAAGTTACATATCGCCTTGAAGTGAAATGTTGGATAATTACAGTCACTGCCATTTCCTAAATTATTTTAACGTAGGTAGAGGTTTTACTGATCTGATTTTTAATAAAACTTGCCATGAGAGGTGGGAGAGTATAGCGTATCGAGGGAAACCTTTTTGAGCATATGTGAACATGGAGAAGACCAATAAAGCTTCGCTTTTCGTCATAGCACATGAACCAATACACACATACACACACGTACGCACTTACACACACACGTACGCACTTACACACACATACATACATACATACATACATACATACATGTGCATATGTGCAGTTTAGTATAATAGTATCTAAAACCACATGTCATTATTTAATATGAACTCAATATAATGTATAAGACCAAGAAACGTGGGCGACTGCGTGCCGTTTGTACAACAGAAATCAAGTTTTCCCTGTTAGCACTATATTATCTGTGCACTGGTATAAATTAACAAAACCACCTCAGCCTCTATAATGTAATGATTAGAGATACTTTCGTAACCACTTTCTAATATAGTTAAGCATCGGTCTTAATTTCGATGTTTATGACAAGAACAAAACATAAAAATATGTAACCATCGGCCTTAGTTTCGGTGTTTATGACAAGAACAAAACAAAAATATGAAAAGTAACAAACTATAACGTTGACAGTTAAAATTTTAAATATGAATTGTAATGAAATATCTGAGGGCAAATTCTAAGATTAAAAAAAAAAGGGTGAAACGCTAAAACTCCAGTCTGACAACTGCTATCGGTACCATTTGGAATCTGAAAAATCTCACATCACTCAGATTCGAAACGATAACTAACCTCACATTAAAGTTTCTAAAGCCACAACCTAATTAAAACCGCCCCGCGGAGAACTAAATGTAAGATAACTTATGGAAGTAATCAGGTATAGGCTGTGAAATAATTCTGCTGATGACGATTTGGGCAGTTACAACATCATTCTCATTATTCCCTACAGCCTTCCAAAAATGCGGCGACCACATCCTTGGAACCACTCTGTCCAGATGACGAGGTTTTAAAACATTAATGGACTTCAGAACGCTATTTTTCCAAACGAAACATAGAGCTCTATTTAGAAAATATCGGTTTCAAATTTTGGCACAAGGCCAGCAATTGTTGGGAAGAGCACATGTCGATTACATCGATTCCTAGTGTTCAACTGATATTTATTCTGTGTCTTCTACTATGGCCTTGAGTCGACCAAAGTCTTGTAAGTGGATTTGGTAGGCGGAAATTGAAAGAAGCCCGTTGTAGATGTGTGTGTGTGTCTTTTTGTGTGTCTTTTTGCGTGATTGTCACTCACTACCGCTTGACAACAGATGCTGGTCTGTTTGCATCCTTGTAGTTTATTGGTCTGGCAGAAGAGACGAAATAGGATTAGTACCAGGCTTAAAAGTAAAAAAAAAAAAAAGAAGTATTGGAGTTGATGCATTCAACTAAAAATTCTTCAAGTTGACTGATGACTAAAACAAGTAACAATTAGAAGATACACAAACACACACACATAAACACACATCACACACACACCACACACACACCACACACAAACCACACACACACCACGCGTGCGCGAGCGCGCACATACGCACGAGTGCGCCTGTGTGAGTGTGTGTGTGTGTTAAGGATGTGATTTGTCTTGTTTAAATGTTGTACCTGATAGCAGTCTTCAGTAAGTATTCCCTCTGGATCTGCTTTGGGTACCACTGACCACCGTGTGTCATACTAATGCCAAATATTTGTGTCTAAATATATATATCTGTGTGTGTGTGTGTGTGTGTGTGTGTGTGTGTGTGTGTGTGTGTGTGTGTGTGTGTGTGTGTGTGTGTGTGTGTGTGTGTGTGTGTGTGTGTGTGTGTGTGTGTGTATAGACACACAAACACAAATATGAATACTTATATATATTTCGTCAAATAACATAATCTAATAGGTATGTACTATAAGTGCTCAGGTTGGTTTACCACTAAATTCCAGCTTGAACAGTAGCTGAAACAAAGGTGTTGTTGAAGCTGCCTTTCAAAAACGGCTATAAGTGGTGCATCATTGAGTTGGTAGATATGCATTAGAAAAGAGATGAACAAGCAAAACATGTGATATCACTTTAGAGCATGTAACTTATAATTCAATCATAAATGCAGAGTAGTTATAGTAAATAAAGGATTAAGAAATAATACGTAAAGTCTTTTACAGTTGTTTCTATTGTGTCATCCCATAAATAATGCAGTTTTTTTTATACTTCTTTTATTTTTCAAAATTAGGATAAACAAAGTTCGTTTTTAATCTAAAATATACTCTCCGTCATTTTCTACAATGCTCTTCTATCTATCTGGTGGACTTGCAAAGCCCCTTTTCCAAAATTCACTTGTCCGTGACAAAAAATTCTCCTCCAGTACTGTTCTGACTTCGTAACAGAATTCATATTTTTGCCTTCCATATAATTCTGAAGACTGCGGAATAAATGATGATCAGATGGAGCAATGTCCGGCGAATATGGTGGGTGGGGCATCGTTCCCCATTCAAACTGCTCCAGCCTTTGGAATGTCATCTTCGTTTTATGTGGCTGAGCATTATTCTGATGGAAGAACACCTTTCGTCTTGAAACCAAAGATGGCCGTTTTCCTTCTAGCGCTGACTTAAGCCGCTCAAGCTGCTCGCAGTAGATCTCTTTTGTTATCGTTTGGTTTGGGTTTAAAAGTTCAAAGTGGTCTAAACCTTTCATATCCCACCTAACAGATAACAACACCTTACGTGGGTGAAGACCTTCTTTAGCTTGGGGTGCCGGTGTTCCTCCTTTCCCTACCCCTCTATCTTCGGCACTTGACATTTTTATAGAGAACCCATTTCTCGTCACCAGTCACTATTCGGTCCAAAAGAGGTTCATTAGTGAGACATGGCAGCAAAGAAGAGCACACATTCACTCTCTACGCGCGATTAGACTCGGAAAGTTTGTGAGGAACCCATTGACTCAATTTGCTGACTTTTCCGATGGCACGCAGGTGACGATGAATGGTTGAATGACCAAGCTTCTCTGCTAGTTCCTCGGCAGTTACAATGGGATTCTGTTCCACCAGGATTTGCAGGACGTCCTCGTCAAGTTCTACAGATATTCTAGGACGAGGCTCATCTGCTAGGCTGCAGTTTCCGGCTCGGAATTTCTGGAACCACTGTTGATACTGGCTTATGCTTATTGTCCGATCCCCATATACTGCATTAATATGCCTCGCACTTTCCGTCGCGTTGTTGCCTTTATTGAACTCATAAGGCAAAATATACCGAATATGTCCCTTTGCCACTTCCATTATAGCTTTGAAAAAATAACTGTTAAAATCGAACTGAACTCTTCAAAACTTGCACTAAGAATAAGGACAAGGTAAAATTACTACCTGCTTTTATAGCAAGTTTATGCAGGTAGTTTATCCCGTTCCCCTCCGGCTTTTAGTTCATGCAATTGAAAAAAGAGCATTATTTATGGGATGACCCAATAGAATAGCTGAATATGTGGACCATATGTCATTGAGTAAAGATTTCTATGTGAGCCAACTATTCCGTCTTTGAAGAGAAATAATAAGGAATATCTTTAATAAATGTTATTAGTAGTTACTAGTTCATCGAAGAATTAAAGGGCATCTTTAGTGAGTGATAATAATGCTTGGCACTTTCATGATCAGAGAATTAAGGAAATCCTTAGTAAAAGATAATGACAGTTCGCAGTTCCATTGTTGAAGCATCAAGGAATCTCCTTAGTAAAAGCTAAAAGAAGTTACTAGTTCCATCTTCGAAGAGAATGTTAACACATGTCACAGGGAGCTTTGTAAATCTCATAAAAGAACTTGCCGAAGAATGCAATGAAGAAGTAAGCCAGTGGCTTAAACGGAGAATTAATTTTCTATGATACCATACCAAATGAAATCCTAAAGGCATATGCTCATAACACCCTACATGAAATAAAAAAAAAAGGTTGAAGTTTCCATGTTTATTGTTATATGTGATTGCTCTGGCATGGAACAAGAATTAGTTATTGTCGTTATGCTTCTAAAAACTAGGATGTCCACGAAGATTTCTTCGACTTAAAAGTCGAAGAAATCTACCTAACTAGTCTTCGGAGACACTAACTAAGGTTATTCTGGATGTTTTTTTGTCGCTTAAACATTTCGCTGGGTTCAGAATTATGCTGCTTTATCCTTTGATGGCACATGTACCATGAGCGGAAACATTTCAGATATACAACAGAAATTAAATAACGTTTCCTGGTACATAATTTGTACACTGCAGAAACTACTCCCTGGACCGTGTCCTCCAAGAAGTTGGATCTGCGGTTGTCATGGTCACTATGCATTGAACTTTGTTCACTAATGCATCATTCTTATGAAAGCACTATGGACAAGCCTTTGTGATGAGAATGTCGTCATGTTGCAAGCCTGTGTCTGTTGCATCATGCGAGAGAATGTTCAGCACACTTTGTAGTTTGAAGACCTGACTCTGTACCACAATGACGCAACGCCGTCTGACACATTGTGCCGTAATGCATGTACATAAACATTTGTGCAATGAAAACTCTCTGGACATACTCTTGAAAAACTTCATCACCAAAACAAGCGATCGTAGAAAAATTTTTGGAATGATTTGAAGCATTACTTTTCCATTTATAATAATAAACATTATTATTACACCTGTGTTTATTTTGGTATTAAGATTGGAAAAAATTCGGCCTAGTTTGTAAAACATTTTGTACCTGAGTTTGTAATCCCTAAGCAAATTTCTTTCCCGAGTCACTGGGTGGAAGGTACTGAAACACCTACAGAGCTGCTTCACCACCTGATGAGACACCTACTCGTGCATTCAGTGACAGAGCACTGCACTACCTTAAACACACAGGCATTTACCCTAAATATGCATTTAAATCATTCATTCATTTAATGAAATATTTTCATCTACGATTATCTGGACAAAAATGTGAAACTTTAAGTGGCTATTGTAAAGTTTTAGATATAATAGATTACAGTCAAATATACTATTAAAAAATCTGTTTGGTCTGAATCAGTACGGTAATTGATAGCCAAGTAATTAAGTAATGTCCATGTCAACCAAAAGTAAAATTAAAAACAGAACGTGCCAAGTACAAAATGAAATGCATACAATGCTATGGATAAAACGCTGTTTCAGTCAGTGGTCCTTCGCCAAGAATAAGAAAAAGATGAGTGCGAAAATGAAAAAGGCAAAAAGATATAATGTTCATTCAAAGAGGTAACAGTCTTCAGTAGCCTGTGAACTTTTTGAGGTAGTAGTAAAGAAAATGTTTTTCTTTACTCTACTACCAGAGAAATAAATGTGGCCAGTGTAGGAGGGAAAAGATAGTGTATGTAAGATAAGTTGATACATGTGTGTAACGATGTAAGTGACATCACACACCAAATCCACTCTGACAATGAACAGAAAGCTCGAAATCATTTTCCAATAGGGATATGTCAATACTATCTCCTTCAATGGCAATAAATCACAAATGTTACTCATTCCAAGAAAACATTATTCTACAACACACTCGGTAATCACGAGCAAGACTCAATTAAAGCTCTTACAATCGTTCTAATTATTGGGTCTCCCTATCACTGATGGTCTCTCCCGGCAAAAACACATCCTTAACAGCTATGACTACATCTCAACACTGTCCCTTCTCTTCAGGAATAGAAGATACTTCAGTCTCCATTACCGATATTCTACAAAGTTATCGATATTCTTCATTACCGATCTTCTTCAGTCTCCATTACCGATATTCTATAAAGTTCTGGTGAGGACCACAATCGAGTATTGCTCTCGCTTCTGTGATGGCCTCTTCATGCTCTCATAGACATTCATGACAACATCCAGAAAAGAGCAACCTAATTTATTGGGGGCAAAGTCACTCACGCTCCAGTCTCTGACCACAAACATACTCTACCTCTCTCTCTCTCTCTCCTCTCTTCTCAGCATTTTTATAGCTTACTATACAAACCTTGGTCTCCGGAGCTTCCTGAGCACATGCCACCACCGCCATTTATATATTCCCATCCCACTCATTTCTCTTCTTATTATCTTTGTCCACCCACCCCACTCCAAAGCCCACGCTAATCACTGTATCCGATACTTCCTTACCAGAAAGTCGCCTGTCTGAAATATATCGTTCAAGTACGTTTTGACATTCAAAAGTTCATGACAAAAGTTAATTGCAACATTTTCATTGACCTGGAAGTAGCAACAAAGGTCATGAAATCAGACTCTTCTAATTCCAGTAAGTATAAGAAAAAAGTGCGGAGATCAACACATAATTCAGACTTAGAGCATGCATGAGTTATGCATGTGTAATAGGCTTACGTGTCTGTGATAGGTATCAGATATACTAATAGATAGATAGATAGATAGATAGATAGATAGATAGATAGATAGATAGATAGATAGATAGATAATGACACACACACACACACAAACACACACACACACACACACACACATATATGTATGTATACATATAGACATACATAACTGGGGGTGCTGAAAAGTTCCTGCTTTTGGGTAAAAGAAAATACAGGAGGATCAGTTAATTATGATTTTATTCAGCATATTCTCCCTTCAGATTCACACTTATTGCAGTGGTCCTTCAGTTTTTCTAGATCTTGTAAAAGAACTCGGAAGGTTGGGTCTCCAACCAGGCCTTTCGCGACACCCTTAAAACCAGGAACTTTTCAGAGCACATACACACACACACGTGGGGGGGGTG
This sequence comes from Octopus bimaculoides, assembly GCF_046866305.1. Lineage (NCBI taxonomy): Eukaryota > Metazoa > Mollusca > Cephalopoda > Octopoda > Octopodidae > Octopus > Octopus bimaculoides. The sequence continues at coordinate 47,189,455 of NC_142933.1, read as the reverse complement.
CGCGTGCGTGCGTGCGTGCGTGCGTGCGTGCGTGTGTGTGTGTCTGTCTGTGTGTGTGTGTGTCCTGAATTTTTATTCACTCATAATTTTTCTGAATGAAGATAATTCTTTTTTCTAACATATATATGAATAGGTATGTATTTTTGTGCTTGTATTTGTCTCAAACCAACGCTTGACAACCAATATTGTTTTCTTTACGTTCCCATACCTTAGCGGTTCGGCAAAAAGATAGAATAAGTACGGCAGTCGAGTTGTTAAACAAAACTCTTCAGGACGATGCTCCAGCGTGACCACAGGCCAAAGAGTGAAACAAGTAAAAGATTGAAAAAAATAATGGTATAATTAACTTACTTTGTATCCACTCTTTTTCCAATTGTATGTTCTTCATTCTAATTAGGTATCATCAGTACAATTTATTGTAGAAATATCTATATATTTAAATATATAGGACCAGGCGTGGCTGTGTGGTAAAAAGTTTGCTTCCCAACCATATGGCTCCGAGTTCAGTCTCACTGCGTGGAACCTTGGGCAAGTGTCTTCCACTATAGCTTTGGGCCGACCAAAACCTTGTGAGTAAATTTGGTAGACGGAAACTGAAAGAAGCCCGTCGTATATATATGTGTGTGTGTGTGTGTATGTGTCTGTATTTGTCCCCCACCACCGTTTGACAACTGGTGCTAGTGTGTTTATGTCCCCGCGACGTAGCGTTTCGGCAAAAGAGACCGATAGAATAAGAACCAGGATTTAAAAATAAGTACTGGATTCGAATCATTCGACTAAAAGATTCTCCAAGACGGTGCCCCAGCATGACCGCAGTCTAATGATTGAAACAAGTAAAAGATATGTTTGTGTTCGATTAAGTGTTCGATTCAAAGAATATTGTTTATTGACAATGTGTGGGTTATAGAAAGTAGATCGGTTCAGAGGTGAGTAAAAAGTATGAATAATATACTTTTTCCTTTAGTCCATTAGTAAATTACTATGATGTTTTGTTTTTGTATTTGTTATTCTCTATCTTTCTCTCTCTCTCTCTCTCTCTCTCTCTCTCTCTCTCTCTCTCTCTCTCTCTCTCTCCCTCTCTCTCTCTCCCTCTCTCACTTCTAGTTTGAGTCTTACCCTGCTAAGAAAGACGAGTCTTTATTGGGCTTAAATTGTTTATTTATTTTATAATGTAGCTGCGAAAATCTTCGCACGTGACAAGCCTAGTTTCATATCTAGGCTAGGGTATCTTTGTTATGTTATCCAAGTTCTTTATTTATGTCCTTTTTATGAATGAAGCTTCTTTTTCTTTTAACTTGTTTATTTTGGTTATGAAACTTGAGAAATAAAATTGTGTGACAATCATAATAATGTTATTGTTAAACTATTTTGTATTTATTTGCTTTTTCCGACTGAAAACGCGTTTCAATGTACCATCAATGCAATTTTGGATTGTAAACATACTTCAAATACATTTGTGTACTTATGAAAATCAGATTCGAATTCGGAGTTTTCGTTACATAAAATGTTGCCTTTTCTTTTAATCCCTGTGTGATTAGAGAGAGTAGATCGGTTTAGAAATAAATACAATTAAGAAGAATATGCTTATTTTGTGGATGCACTTGCTTAGTTTTTAGACTGTGGTTTCGATTCCTGAACCGGGTGACGCATTGTGTTCTCGAGCCAAAAAAATTTCATTTCATGTTGCCCCAGTGCACTCAACTGGCAAAAACGAGTAATCCTCTGATGGACCAGCATCCTGTCTAGGTGGGGAATAGATATGCTATAGAAACCAGGAAACCGGTCCTATGAGTTTATATGACTCGAGAAGGAACTTTACTACTACTTTTACATGCATATCTTAGTTCTTCTTTGACTAAAAAGTATGACTGTCTATTCTTAAAATTAGTATACTACATATATGTTCAATAAGTTGTCTTCTCAAAACTTTCGGGTATAGTGAGGTAAGAAATTACGATTCCATAAACTCGAAACAAGGGGAGAAGACTACTGAGATGGAATTCATATAAATTCATGTGTACGTTTGTGGATGATTCTATGTATATATGTATGTATGGGTGGATATGTATGCGTGTGTGAGTATATATATATATATATATATATATATATATATATATATATATATATATATACATACATACATATATGTATGTATGTGTATGTGCGTGTTTTCAGCGATTATTTGGTAAGCGATGCTGAATTTTTTACATTCTGTAAATAATGATATTTTATGAGCTTAAAGCTTATAAAATAATATACACACACACCTACATGCATATATATACATACATACGAACTCTCAATGCATATTTGATCTCGTTGAGAATTTTGCAGCTATGAATGCGGATTGAACCGTTAGTTTTATTGTTGTTTAATAATATACAAAGATTCGCTCTTCTCTTAGCTTTGAACTGCCTAAGCTCAAACTTATTTACATAATGGTACAAGGTTCACTGCCAGAGAATAATTACGAGTGTAACAATAGACTTTGTTATGAATAAATAAATATACGGGCTTGCATCTCTATTTGTTATTGTGTCCCTGCCTGTATGTATGTGTATTTGCATCAAGTCGCTTTGAGCATTAGTGGTACATGCAGTCTAATACAACCTGGTGCATGTTTGATCGTGTTGCAAATGACTAATCTGGGAGGATAAAACCGAAAAGGATAAAAATAAGGTCTCTCAAAAGGATAGATTAACTCAGCGCTGGTTCAACTACTATCTAAAGAACTACTCGACATTATGAACGAGAACACTATTTTCGCTGTGAGGAACCATTTGTTCGTATCGCAACAATATTTGTGAGGGGGCAAAAAGAGCAGCTCAGTTGTGTTGAAGGTGAACTATCTGCAATGCAAATGTACACTTATACATATGTGCGTGTGTGTGTGTGTGTGTGTGTGTGTGTGTGTGTGTGTGTGTGTGTGTACATATTTATATACATATGTATCTATGCATTACAACACAACCTAACGACTAAAGACAGAATGAGAAGGAAAAAAAGACAGACACAAATAGCGTATTACATAAATCCATACACATTCGCACACGCACATGCACACACACGAACACACAAAACGCTTATACACGGACAAAAAACAGAATGAGAGTAAATAAATAAATAAAAGACACTGGTACAGTGTAATAAGCAAAGCCATGTGCACGCACGCAAGATATGCTTAGTAAACACACACACATGCACGCGCACACGCACACGCACACACACACACACACAAACACGTGGATATAGACAGAAACGCATGTGCAGACAGTCAAGGTGCGTAGCTTAGTAGTTAAGGTGTTGGACTCGTGATCGTAAGATTGTGGTTTCGATCCCTGGACCGGGCGACGCGTTGTGTTCTTGAGCAAAATACTTTATTTCACATTACTCAAGTTCGCTCAGTTGGCTAAATTGAGTAATCCTGCGACGAACCAGCGTTCCGTCCAGGTGGGGAATTTATACGCCATGGAAACCGGGACACTGGATCTTATGAGTCGACATGACTCGAGAAGGTAACTTTATTATAGGGATACATAGCACAGAAAGACAAAATGGAGTAAGCAGGACAAGAGAAGACACCTGGAATAGAGGGTCACTGAAAAGGTCACAGAATGTGTGACGGAAGAACTTTGACAAAAAACTAACATAATAATAATAAAGCTGAAGTGAAGATCAAATATATAGTGCATATGTTTAATTGGCAGAATATGACCATCCCTAAGTATAACTATATATATATATATATATATATATATATATATATATAGGCGCAGGAGTGCTTGTGTGGTAAGAAGCTTGCTTCCCAACCCCATGGTTCCTGGATCAGTCCCACTGCATGGTGTCTTGGGCAAGTGTCTCCTTGTCCAGTCATAAAGCCGACCAAAGCCTTGTGACTGGACTTGGTAGACGGAAACAGAAAAAAAGCTTGTATATATATATGTGCGCGTGTGTGTGTGTGTTTGTGTGTGTATTTGTGTGTCTGTGTTTGTCCCCGCCACCATCGCTTGACAACCGATATTGATGTGTTTACGTTCCCGTAACTTAGCGGTTCGGTAATAAGTGCCTGATAGAATAAGTACTAGGATTACAAAGAATAAGTTCTTGGGTCGATTTGTTCGACTAAAGGCGGTGCCCCAGTATGGCTGCAGTCAAAGGACTGAAACAAATAAAGAAATAAATGAATACACACACACACACACACACACACAATTTTAATATGTATGTATATATACCAATGTAAGGTACAGTCATGCAGGTGACCGAAGAATTACCACTGCTATCATATATGCTACGTTTACCTTCACTCATTGCCCTCAGCGTGAGTGATGCCCGATCGCCACAATGACTACCATCACTCCTGAAATCCAAGATACTTGATCTGCATTGCAAGAAAAGTTACCAGCGTAAAGAAGCTGTTTAATACCCTCAGAGGTAAACATTTCCCAGTATCACTATCTATACCGTCAATGGAGATAGATACAGTGGCAGAAGTGAAACAAAGTACATCAGAACCAGATTGCTGAAAACCGAGTAAAGACTGGTCAGCATAATTATTCATTTTTTTTTTTTGGTGGGGGTCTTTTTTTTTTTTCTTTTCTCCAAGAGTGAAATCCTCTAGCATTTCTCTTCCTAGACATGCACACGTGCGTACATAAATACATACGTACATATCTATACATACATACATACATATCTACACATACATAATACATACATACATACATACATACATACATACATACATACATACATACATACAAACAATACATACATAGCCATCAGCGTCAGACGTACTGGCGCAGATGTTCACTACAATGTGTTTGAAACGTATTCCTCGGCAACTATGACGACCTAAAGAAGCCTAGATCAGTAAAAGGTTCTTTTTCCTTTGTTTTTCTAATTAGAGAACACGTTTTCCTCACGAACATAGGCGTCATTCATGCCAAATTTATAATATATTTTCACTCTCGTTAAATTTTGCTTATACGAGCCTAGCTAACATTGATTACATCTCGAATACTAACAACATTACTATCATGCGTGTATTTCAGAAAATGTAATTACTCCTTCTCACTTCACTTTGGCTTTGCAATTAAATAAGGAAAAAGCCAGTGAAGATTTTGCGACCGGCGACATGAAACTGTTTAAAAAATTATCAGTCCGATTCTGACCCGGCTAAACAGTTGTAGTAATAGGCATGTTTCCTTGCCCTGAAAATGGCTGTCACAGACAGTAGCCAATAGTCTGATTACTGTAAGGCGGCGAACTAGAAGAGTCGTTAACACGCCGGGCAAAATGCTTAGCGGCATTGTCCGGCTTTACGTTCTGAGTTCAAATTCCACCGAGGTAAACTTTGCCTTTCATCGTTTCGGGGTGGATAAAAGAAGTGCCAGTTGAGCATTGGGGTCGATGTAAGTGACTTATCCCCTGCCCCGATCTTGTTGCCTTTGTTCCAAAAATTGAGACCGATATCCTGATAACTGTGATACCAGTCATCTTTCCGATTATATTCAAAACCGGTGAAAATCTTGTCATAGGGATCAACAAGAATGTGAATAGATTGACACCACTATCACCACTATCACACAACTCTGATAGACCTTTATTTCCATATACTGAGCTGAGAGAATATATGCAGATGAAAAACATTTTACAACCACAGTTTCAAAAACATTTTTCCAGCTTCTATAAGTTATCAGGAATAGACCTTTTTCTTTCGATGATATTAATTAGAAAACCAACCCTTCTCATGATAAAAGTTAGTAATCATATCGCTGGAGATTGTCTAAAAATGCGAAAACTTGTATATTGCTATTGTTAGTCTGAAGGTGCACCTAAAAGACTTGCAAAGCACATGTCAATGAAAGAACTCATTTTAAACTACCCAAATGGTTAACGACTCTAGAAGGAAGTAAAAAGAATTTACGTCGAAGAATAGGGTAATTAAATGTCATTATAAAGTGTAAAGTGAGTAATAAGTTAATACCACACCAATAACACTTCCTGAGAAAACAAACGGAATTTCTGCTCCTAATTTTGAGGTAAAATTAGTAATCCTGAAATATGGACTCAAGACACAGAGTGAAAAACTCTTCTAAAATATTACAACGAGAAAATATAAACCACAAGTTTGCTTTTAACATGCGATCTGTTTACAAAATGATGAGAGAAAAATTATCGTAGTGAAAAATGCCTTTTCCGGGAAGATCTAGAGTCATTCTAATCAAAGATTTTGAACGAAAGCAAAGATTTTAATCGGAATGCATTATACGCGTACAGTAAATCGAATCAGTAATAAAACTTAAACGATTCACGTTGAAACTTTCACCAGTGCTATGGGAAAGCTACATGCCAGTAAGACACGAGAAAGAGACCTCTTAATCGGTTACTGGTAGAAGATGTTGACTTTTTACAGAAAGCCACTTCTACAAATGTTTCAAAAGCTGTGGAAGGCTAAGTAGACATACCGATCTGGCTTGACATTGTACAACCAAACCCTGTGGCCAAGAACGAAAACATTACTTTAGAATAGAACTGTCTTAACATTATGTACAAATTGCGCTCAAGTTGTTTGAACTAATTCCTCCAAGACCATTGCAAGTCTAACGATATAGTCATTGATCTGCAAGCAAGTGGAAAGAAATGAGTGTGATGATGCATCGAACAACTTTGGTAATTAAGTTGTGCTGTCCGAAGGAAGAAAACACCGGACAAACCTTGTGAGAGAATGGTTTGATTAAAGAAAGACATTGTACTGCATTCCCACTCATTATTACTGAAGTCCTTTTAGGTGCTAAAGTATCAGCTACCTGAGTTGTTGTCATCGAAAGGCTTGTGAAGACCCGGTCCACAATCATAACACTTATAAATGAAAGTGAAACGATTGTATTTGATGTTATTAACATTTCAACAGGAAGAAGGCGGTGATCAGACAGAATCGTTAGCAAGCCGAGCAAAATGCTCAGCGGCATTTCGTGCGCCTTTGCGTTCTAAGCTCAAACAACACCGAAGTTGACTTTGCCTTCCATCCTTTCGAGGTCGATAAAATAAACAAATTGAAACACTGGAGTCGATGTAATCGACTTACCCCCCCCCCCCCCACCGAAATTGCTGGCCTTGTGCCAAAATTTAAAATCAATATTTCAACAGAATAAGGCGGCGAGTTGGCAGAATCGTTACCGCACGGAGCAAAATGCTTACCTGCACTTTATCCGTTTTTACGTTCTCAGTTCAAATTCCGCTGAGGTTGACTTTGCCTTTCATCTACTCGGGGTCGGTAAAGTAAGTACTAGTTGACCTTATCCCCTCCCACGAAATTACTGGCTCGTGCCAAAATTTGAAATCAATATTTCAACAGGAATATTTCAAATTGATAGCCTATTTGTACTTCTTTTACATAAACACACACACACAGAAACTCGGGTACGTGTGTATCACGTCAGGCTGGAGATGGAAACGATTACTACCCTTCGTAAAATACTGATAGGACACAGTGTGTCAATAGCCAGCTGGAGGAGATGTCTTCCTGGGGTTACAAACTACAGTAGCATCAACCCTTACGGGATAGCCACATTTAGGTGGCAAATATACTTCACGATACTGTGCAGCTACTGTTTACACCTCGCTCAAAGATTTATTATATATATATACATATATATATATATATATATATATATATATATATATATATATATATATATATATATATATATATATATATATTATATAGGGATGGGGTATTTGATTAAATTTTTTCTTAGCAACTCGAGTTTCATATTGCAACAATCATCATGCTAATTTTTGGGTTTTTTATTGGTCATTTGATATGCTGTAATTGTACATTGAAACTCATTTGCTCTTTTGCATATGGCTGTCATTTGAGACTTACACAAATGAAGCAACGACTATAAAGCCAACTCGGAATAGCCAGTATTGCTGATGGCTGCAGTGGTGTGAAACTCAAGTGACAAGAAGGAAAAAAATGAGTTTATATAAATAGCATATTCTTAACCATGATTGACTACTCTGTTTTCCTTTCATTGACATACTATAACAGTTTAACATTCTCCCGCTTTATATTCTATCCATCGTTACCGATCATCTTTTGCAGTAACGTTCTACAGGAACCTGTCTTTTTCTTTGTTTTTACTTATGCCTGCTGAAGTTGTGAGTCATCGAAAAAACAGCTAGAAGTTCCGAAAG
>NC_142933.1:47156250-47176250 GCF_046866305.1 Octopus bimaculoides | reverse complement strand
TGAATTTTCCGAAAGCAACCGCAAATCCCGAGTTGACATCTGCTCTTCTCTCCATTTTCGCGAACTCATTTCACCCTTTTTGGATAGACTTGTGACTGGTGAGGAAAAATGGACCTTCTATCGAAATGTTAAGCGTCGTAAACAGTGGCTTGGTAAAAGGGAAAAAGCTAAACCACAACCGAGAAGGGAACTTCATGGGAAAAAGGTTCTTCTCTCTATCTGGTAGGATTGCAAAGGAGTAATTCACTTTGAAATGTTACTATCTAATGCAGCAATCAATGCTCATGTCTACTGTCAGTGATTAGAGTGTTTGAACCAAACTTTGAAGAAAAAAAGACCCGCTTTAGTGAATCAAAAAGGAGTGATGTTTCATCAGGACAATGCACGACCCCACACTGCAAAGATCACATCACAGAAGATCGAAGAGTTTGGTTGGGAAAAAATTCCTCATTCACCTTATTTTCCCGACCTTGGTCCTTCAGACTACCATTTGTTTGGTAGTTTACAGAATCATTTGGAGGACATAACTTTCGCAAGCCAGGATGAGGTCGAAATTGACATTTCAGAGTTCTTCGCTTTGAAACCAAAAGAGTTTTACACTGATGAGATTAAGAAGCTTGTAAATAGATGGAAGGAAGTCATAGATAATCAGGAAACGGATATTGAGGATTAAATTTCAATTAGATATGACATTTGATCACTTGTTTTCTTTATTCAAAATTCAGACAGAGCTTATGGGATGACCTGATAGGTCTTTCTCAAAAACAGAGTCAGTGGTTATATCTTTAAATCAACTATGTTAATGGAAATAAATCAAGGTTAATCTCGACGAAGTTTCAACCGGATGATCGACTTTAAAAAAGGAAAGATGTGGACAATACAGTAATCTGAAGTAAAATATGTGTAAAAAGAACGAGGATGCTCTTAACCACTGACTTGCTACTACCTTTAAGAAAAATTAAATACTGGACCTTCTGAAATTAAAAAAAAAGTTACCTTATTAAACTGGAAAATTAAGAATTAATGAACAGTAGAAATTAGGAAAAGTATTCATTTTTATCTTCCATTGATAATTATCAAAGGAAGATAAATATGAACTCTTTTCGTAATTTCTACTGTTAATTGGTTCTTAATTTCCCAGTTTAATAAGGCAAGTTCTTTATATTGTAATATAAAGAACTGACTTAAGGCAGCGAGCTGGCAGAAACGTTAGCATGCCGGGCGAAATGCTTAGCGGTATTTCGTCTGCCTTTATGCTCTGAGTTCAAATTCCGCCAAGGTCGACTTTGCCTTTCATCTTTTCGGAGTCGATAAATTAAGTACCAGTTGCATACTGAGGTCGATGTAATCGACTGGACCTCTCCACAAAAATTTCGGGCCTTGTGCCTAGAGTAGAAACGAATATAAAGAACTTATGTAGTCATTGTGAATATGGAGTACTGAAAACGGAGTGCTACTATTTAGGACAATATTATGCAACTCAGAAGGAACGACGGACATTTTTACGTATAGCATAAATTGAAGTCTGTAGGTTCAATTGTCCTAGTATAGTATCTATGTTTTACACTGAGTGGTGTATGTCTAACAAAAGTAATAGTTCAATAGTTTAAATGCATCACATACCCTACAATACACCTCTACTCTTAACATACAGTTCAACCATCAAATTAGTCTCTCTACATTGTTTATTCCAAAATCCTCAAACAGCCCGGGTTAGTTTCTTATGAACTAATACTGATACTTATCAGAATAATAGATGCATATTTATTGTTTGGAAACGATAAGGTACCAAAACATTCGTGGACACAAAAGCAAGAAATCCATCAAATTCAGAATTGGACCAAAGTGAATTCCAACTCACCTTTGGACTCTGAGCAGAATACATTATTCTACAGTGTCCTAGTTCATTTAATTGGGTGTAAATAACAGAACACCGGCGAATGTTATTTGCAATAGACAGTTGTCCTTTGCAAGGAAAGCAAAGCCAAGCATTGGCTCTTAATCCGCCACCCACATTCGGAGTTTAGCGTTAGTTGACATTGCATGATATTTACAGTAGATCAGTAGGATGCATTGAAGAGAAAGTGATCTTATCATTTGACAGACACCTCCTTTCATATTTCTAGGTCAACAGATCAATATATTTTATATTGTTTTTGTTGTTTCTATCATAAACATGGTAGGTCAGTTACCTATCAGAAATTGGTTCGTATAATGTTTAATGTAATTTGCGTTAAACTCTAAGCAGTTAATTCATTGAACTAAGGTCAGATACCTCTCTGTTTGGATATTAGTTTAATTTATTCTGCTAGCACTAAGTGACTTATGAATTATTGTTTAGAGATAAAATAATAGTGCGGTTATCTGATTTGAGAAGAAAGAATGGTAGTCTCTCTATTATGTAATCTGTAATACAGTTGTCTGGTAAACATCCTACATGTGGATGTTCAAAGTCACATTAGCAGTCTGATATTGTTGATATATATTTTAATAAGGCAGGATCATTAGATCATCGGATAAAATGTTATGTAGTGTTTATTTCAGCCAAGGTCAGCTTTATCTTTCATCCTTCCGGATCCGATGAAAAGAAATTACTAGCTCCAAACAAACACTAGCGTTGATTTAATTGTCTACATATCAGGAGCAGGAGCCCCTAAAGTAGTCTGATATTGTCTTTGACTCCATTTCCGCAACTTCTGCGACGATACTGGTGCCAAGCTGCATTAACTCTTGTTCTTCCCTTGGATAACATTAGTGTCGTAGGGAAGGAAAACCTACTGGATGTGCAGCTGGTGATCTTCGATACAACCTTGCTCAGGTTATTGCCTTGCAGAGGACACTAGAATGTCGCATCGTCGAGGTCAACCAACACAGCCTTTGTAAGTGTAAATACGTACAAACAGATCAGAAGCTAACACAGTCAAGATCGACTCATACACCTAACAAAACACAAAACCATTATCACCTCCACTTGCTCTGCAACCCTGTAGCTAATTTGTCCTCTTTAAGAAGTGCCAAGGTTTACAATTTAAAGTAGATGCTGTCAAACGAATTTCTTTTAGATAAAAAATAGTGGTAATATATAGTTGGGAATTTTAAAACTAAATGATTAGGTGACAGTATATTATGTAATTTCAAACATGTTTATATTCTACATCTTACGCTTCCAAATTTTCGCATGTCTCCAGAATGCCTTATAAAAGTGATATACTGAAGTTTACCTATAATTACTATTGTAGTTACTACTTATGTTACTGCCGTTGCTAATGCTAATGTTGTTTCTGTTACTGCCATTATTGCTGCTGCTACACTAAAAGATACTATTGCGTATCCTATTGCACTTCTACTACCGCTACTTCTTCTAAGATACTAAAGTTAAAGATGCTGTGTTAGATATCGATGAGAGAATTGCTTCTACCACAAATTAATCGTATTATTTGTTGTTGCGTTAAAGATGAAAATGATGCCTACATTAAAGACACGCAAAGAAAAGAAATAGTATTCAGTAAAAGATGTCCCCCACCAAAATACAATATATATTTAAGTACTTTAATGGTTCGATCTCGTAGCTTTCAATTACAGTAGCTACTGAAATAGCAGAATAAATAATAGCAGTATAATGTACTAAGCTATCAAAGAAGATATGTAGCAGCAACCAACTAAGCGTTGCATGTAAATAAACCCTTTCTCACATTGACTGTTAACCTTCCTCTTAATATAACTTGCTTTTTGTCTCACGTAAAAGGAATTAAGGTATGTATTAATGGTTTCTAATTTAGGTATGTATTAATGGTTTCTAATTTAGGTACGAGGCCAGCAATTTTGAGATGAGAGGGTTAGTCGGTTAAGTCGATCCCAATACTTAATTGGTACTTTATTTTATCGAACCCCAAGAAATTAAATATAAAGTTGATCTTCGAGAGATTTGAAACCTGAACAGGAAACGCTGGAACAAATATTCCAATGCATTTTTTTTCGAAACTTTAACCATTCTGCCATATTGTTGCCTTGGCTGCGGTAATAATACATACATTTTCAAACTCACCATACTCAGCATACTGTGAGACTGCAATTAACACACGAGTGTGTCATGTATTTCGTTATTCAGAAATTTTTTTTTTTAATAGATAGAATTTTAAAAGTGTTCAGAGAGAGATGAATATATTTTGATATATACATTAAACGTTCGAATAATAAACCGGCCTTAATTTTTATTAAATTTGCCTCTCCCTAATAGATATTTACCTTGTTGTGTTAAAAGAAATAGTTATTAGTAAGAAAAGAAGACAATTTATGTTTGTTTTTGAAAAATAATATTATTTTCTCTTATGTTTCTGAATTATTACAATTATAGTTATAAACTAAATTCTTATAACTTTCATACTGATGGAATTAAATTTTTTTAAAATCCTATTCTAATTATATGTACTATGTTACATTAAGCTATTTTCATTTAAATCATGCGAACATATTGGTTCCAAATTTTGACACAAAGCCAGCCAGTTCGGAGGAGGAGATAAGTCGATTACATCAACTTCAGTGTTCGGCTGGCACTCATTTTATCAACCCTGAAAGGATGAAAGGCAAAGTCAACCTCAGAATGTGAAGCATTTTTCCCGGTGTGCTAACAATTCTGCTAGCTCGCCTCCTGAAATCATACGGTTATATTAATGATTCGTCCGTCGCTAGATTCTGCGTTCAAATTCCGTCGAGGTCGATTTTGCTTTTCCTTCTTCCGGGGTCGATAAATTAAGTACCAGTGAAATACTGGAGTCTATGTAATCGACTAGCCCCCTCCCCCAAAATTCCAGGCCTTGTACCTATAATAGAAATGATTTTATTAATGATAAAACCAAGGAGATAATAGCACTGGACCTAGTTAAGTTATAAAGATGTTTAACCCTCTGAATGCTGCCATGGGATATAGCTGCTCAAAATTTAATTTCCTTTTAACTGCAGTGTTTTGAAAACATCTCTCCAAATACTGTGAGACACTTTTTACAAAAGACAATTTTTAGAGATTTTTTTTTTAACGTTTTCACATATTTCATCAAATATCTTTTTACAGAGACAGAATCAAATACTTTTAATTGTGTATATGAAAAACCGTACCTAGAGAAGATACTGATATTGCAGGAGAAGAAAATATCAATTCTATTTTTTTTTTTTTTTTTTGGTGGATAATTAACATCATTACGGGAATGGCCTAGGAGTTTAATTACGCAGGTCAAAGGTTAAGGATATTCCCAGCTTGGGAAGTGAGTTCATAAAGCTGTTTTTATGCATGCATAGGAAGTGAACTATAGATGGAATGAGACGAGTCAGGTTCATCGACTAGTCATGAGCAGAAGTTGCACACTACAGAGATTATTGCAGAGAGAAAGAAAAAACTGGAAGCTAACGGCTATAGTGTAAGCTAATATTTGACAGTCAGGTGAATGGCCTTTGAGAAAGTAGTGATCCACGAACATTAGCAATAATGTTGAATGTATAGGAATTTTGTAGACGGCCAGATGGAATGTTTACTGAATCTGAAGAGAAAGCTTATTTCTCATGCAGCTCTTATGTTAAATATGTTATGTAACATTTGTAGCAATTTTAGAGTTTCAGCCGAGTATTGATAAGGTTCTTCGGTGCTATCAATATCGTGTAACCATTATAGATATCTTAGTATAGCTAACAGTAACTAATTTACTTTTGAAGTATCCCCTCTTGCACGAGGTTGCATGTAGATATGTTTATGTGTAAAAGTGCAAAGAAAATGTAAGTTGGTAGGACTGCATGTAGCTAAAAATAATCAAATATGTCACTGCTAGCACTTTGCGATCTAAAAGAAAGCTTTCGGATCAAGCGGTGAGAGACGGTGCACCTCGTGTTCGAAGATCACGTCAAAACAAGAGAGCGTTGATAGGACGTACAAAAATAAAAAGCCAGTCATAGTAGATCTACTTCTATGAAAATTGACAAAAAAGACAAAAGACGAAGACGGGTGTGTAAGCAACAAACAGAAGTATTAGTTTAACGCTCGGGAAGTGAGAAAGTCTTACGTTTCGAGCCTACGCTCTTCGACAGAAAGGAACACGGAAATAAGCAGGGATAGAAAATAGAAAAAGGTTATATATATTTATAAATTCAACAATTAATATTGATTTCTATTTCATTTATGTATGTGTGTGTACATAACTGAAGCAATATTTGTTTTTGCTCGAATAAATCTTCTATGAAAACTGGTGATCAATGAGAAATAACTCAAAATAATAATCAATTTTCCAGGTTCTAAATAAAGTAGGTATTTACATGTTTGCATTGTTTCTGGAGATAATAATATATATAACAGCAGCTGACAGAGTAGGATAGATTACTTTTCTTCGAAACTGAAATCAATTGTGTGACTCCATAGTATACGATAAAGTTTGAAGAGTTTAATTAGATCAGAAGTCCATCTAGGGAGATTGCTGTTTCAAATTAATAGCAAAATCATTATCAGGATTAGTAACCTTGTTGGGATGCAGTGACTATAAAAGTTTTGCCCTTGGAGATTATGTTTTCTTGTTGGAATTGAAAAGAAAATGAACAGCAAATGAGACAGCTTTAACTAATGGGATACTACGTGCAGTGCTATCATTATTGGGGAATGCTGGGTATGCGTATAGACCCTGAGAAAAGTTACGGTAGACTAAAAATATATATTTATAAATTCAATAATTAATATTGACTTCTATTTCATTTATGTGTGTTTCTGTACATAACTGAAACAATATTTGTTTTTGCTCGAATAAAATGAATATGTTTAGTCTTGAAGCAAACTGGAATAAACACTCATCATTTAATCAAATTTAAATAATAATTTTTAGTTTGAATAGAAATTTTTTTTATTTGACTCTCATAAAAAGTTGAGATTCCTTTTCTTCTGTTTTTAGTGAATGTATAACTCCGTTAATAATGATATCACATTCTTATTCATTTATAAGGGAAAGGAAAATATTACCTAAAAAATCTTCAGAAGAAAATAATTGTCAAAGGCCATCACAATTAGATTATTTTAGGCGTCAAATTTCTTTCTTGCACTGCTAACTAAAATGTATCAATTTGGAAGTGGATTTAATAATTTAATTCATAACAATTAATTCGGGATCAAATATTGGTGTTTTATACAGATAAAGACAAACTGATATTGATCGCAAACATTGGCTGTAATTATATTTAACATGGCTATTATCTAAATAAATTAGAGTCAATGTAGTAGATCCATAAGCCTGAGAAATTGCTCTTCGTTGAACATTATGACCTTCCAGTGGATAATATGACTCAGTTGTTTGTCGGCCTTTGTGAGGCTGTTCAAAGATGTCAATGAAGTCGAGAATTTTAAAGAACGTTTCCATGCACAATTCTGTACGACGGGGAAAATGTAGTTTCTTATATATTTGAAATTACCTCTTCTGTCGAAACTAAAACTGTATTTATTCATCAGTAATAATATATAAATTATTCATTTACACTCGTACATGCACAAAAAATATATGAAGTTTTTGAAGAACGACTGAATATTAAATGTTAAAATGTCTGAGAGTCAAGACTATTGAAAAGGTTGCAAGACGCAACGAAAATTTTAGGAAAATAAAAATAAGAAATAAGTGGAAATTTTAACGGTGAGTGTGTTAAATTTTAAGGCACGATAAGAAAATGACTCTCCCCAGACACAACAGTATATGTCTGAGATGAGTTATTGTTAATGCATTTCTAAATTTTGGGAATATCAATTTCATATTTAAAGACGATTTTTTTTCATATTTACATCTACTCTACATTTCGATTGTTATAGGGCGTTTTATTCCTATATTTGTACATAATCTCGGTCTGGAGTCCAACTACAATACGCTTTTCTAAACCAAGAGGAGAAACGCATGTACATTTAATACTATATTGTTTTTTACCTAAATTTCTTTTTTAAAACAGACAGCTATATTCAACTGTCAGTGCTATGCTTCATGAAAAAGGAAATATCAAAGTTAGAAATAGTCAAACATATAGTGCAACAAAGGAAGTTATATAACACTATGGAGTAATAGGTCCATAATTGATAAATACAGTGAAAACTTAGAAAACTAAACGAAGCGGTATATACAGAGTTTACTGAAAATCTGTGTTGAGCTGATGTCAGCCCAGTGCTGACATCAACGTAACATAGCTGTCTTGGTAAAAATACATTCAAATGGCATTAAAATGAATATCGATTTATTGGCATAGTGAGCATTGGTTTGGATAACGGCTTCTTTTTTCGAGTCTAATAATATATCTAAAAATAAAGAACCTGAAAACAATCTAAGTGAAGATAGAAATATTTAGAAGTTTTTTATTCCTAAAAATATAAATAAGTAAATAAAAATTAAAATAATTGAAAAAATCTTAATTCTGTTATGATAATATATTTATCTTAAAAACATTAATTCTTTACTTTTCGAAGTTTTTAAATACGGAAACTAAGTATGTCATTTAGGAACTTTGAAGCTCCGAGATTTCAGGGGGACACAATTACACATAAAGTCAAATGGCTCGATCTTTCATTTTGATATCTTGTAACACAAGAGCATCTTAATGTTCCTTTCATTCAAAAATTGATGTATTTAAAAGAACCTACAGAAATATACGGTTACAGATTAGGATATTTCTCCATTATTCAGCAATTATTGTCCCTATTTCTCCTCCTCTAACATCGGCTATATTCAGATTCTTCTAGAAATTTTAAACGTAACTGTATACATTTCAAGTTTGATTTTATTAAAAAGAAATCCGAATGCTAGGTTCGTAATTGAACAATACTGCGTATATCATCGCATTTGGAACTGTGCAAACAAAATGTATGCCAGCGAAAGGGAATTTCAATTTATCTACAATATTTAATAAAGAAAAAAGCTTATTAAGTAGTTAACCATTCTTTCCTCCCCAAAGTATTGTTCTTGTATTTCTAGAAATAGTTGTCTCATTATTTCATTCTATTCAGCTAATGACCAAACCAATAACACACTGATGCTGATGTGTGTATGTGTGTGTGTGCGTACATGCGTGTATGTGTGTGTGTATGTGTGCGTGTATGTGCGTATGCGAATGTATGCACATAATATATATGTATGTATGATGTTTATATGTGTGTATGTGTGATTGTGTTTATGTGTGTATACATATAATGTGTGTGTATATATAGGTATTAATTTTCTTTCATTCCTTTGCCCATTATGGCCTCAATTAGCCATCTCTCTTCTTCTAACACCAACCCCACACAGATTCCCACACACACCCCACATTCAACTGCCCTTCCCTTCCACCCACACACACTTGCACACCGCCTACCTCGGTACCTTTACCGCACACACCTCTATACAAACACCCATACACACTGTTCAACTCATTACATCACACACCTTCCCATACACACTTGCACCTACACCACACACCATTATCCACACACCCACACACAATCTTCAAAAGAGTCACTACACACACCACTACACGAGCACCCCTACACATTGTTCAACTCAGTACATACACCACACACCATCATGCATACTCCCACACACTCATATGCACATGCATTCACACACACCTTCCCAGTCCACACACACTAGTATCCGATATCTGCCAACCCCCACCTACCCCCACCCCAATCTCACCTCTACTCACCTTCATCCCTTCACCCCTATTCCACATCCTAACTACTATCTCTCGCCACTCCTATCCCATCTCACACCTCTGTGCATTCCCCCACAACACACAGTATTCACTCCAAAAAGCACAAAACGCTTGAACACAGACACTATACACACACGCAACACGCCTAAACACAGACAACTTTCGCCCACAAACATATACTATAAGCATGTACATTATATGGTCACAGACATACACACATACACACGTGCACACACCACCTGAACAAGTACACATCAACTGCTAAACACGAACGTTTGCACACGCAAGCATGCGCGCACACACACACACACACACGCATGATAGCCTCACACATATACACTCGTCCATACGCACACACACAAATACATAAAACGCACATCACTCAACACAGAGCATACTCTAGGTTACTTGTATACGTACACACACAGGCCCGCATAATTTTCAGCTCGCCCACACATACATATTCACGCACTCGCCCCCATTCACACATACACACTCACACACACCATCCTCACATGCACACATGCGTTTGCGCACCTTAGTCGTCCAGATCACTGTTATTATCTCCCTTTCATTCACCCTCTTTTTTTCCGGCCATTTCATTATGTTGAACCGTTAACCCCTACACATTTTTTGCTCTTACCGTTTTGGGGTCGGGGGATACCCTCTTAATCCTTTCTTTCGAAACGTTAAAGTCTTATCCATTCTTTCCGAACGTTAAACTAATACACCTGCTTGTTCCTTCACCTGCCTTAGTCTTTTGTTTTCTGCAAATTTGAATCATATATATGATAAAATACTGAGTAGGGCATTAAAAGGACAATATAGGTGTTGATATTTATGTGTGTTTGTGTGTGTGTGCGTGTGTGTTTGTCTTTTATTTTATATCTTTTGCTTATTTCAGTCATTAGACTGCAGTCATGCAGTCTAATGAATCTTAGTCGAATGAATCCACCCCAGATATAAAACACCAACACCGGTTGTCAAGCAGTGGTGGAGGACAAACAGAGACATAGACACGCGAAGTGGCGTTTAAAATTTACTACAGCTTTTTCGGTAGCATTTTATCGATGCATTCATAGATCATATCATAGCATAAATCCACCGTCCTCAGTTAAAGTTTTAAACACGTATAAAGAAGTGAGGCAAAACTAGAAGATAACATATCCACTTACTAACATGATGAACTAATACACACACACACACACACACACGCACGCACACACACACACACACGCACGCACACACACACGCGCGCATATATATATATATATATATATATATATATATATATATATATATATATAAAGTATATTCTTTAAATATATGAACCAC
This sequence comes from Octopus bimaculoides, assembly GCF_046866305.1. Lineage (NCBI taxonomy): Eukaryota > Metazoa > Mollusca > Cephalopoda > Octopoda > Octopodidae > Octopus > Octopus bimaculoides. Next base: position 47,165,228 of record NC_142933.1, on the reverse strand, counting down.
AGTTTATATGGTTACTTTATACTTGAACTTTCTAGGAATTGGTAACCAGTATTTTCATTGGATTTTATTATCTCTTAATGAGGTTTATAACCTTTATTTGAATTTATATATATATATATATATGGGCTTCTTTCCGTTTCATCTACCATTCACAAGGCATTGATCATCCCCAGGCTATAGTAGAAGACAGCTGTCCAAGGTGCCACGCAGTGGGACTAAATCGGGAACCATGTGATTGGGATATAAATGTCTGTCTGGCATGGTTTCTATGGTTGGATGCCTTTTCTAACGTGGACTACTTTACATAATGCACAGGATGCTTTTTCGGGATGATACCAGCAATAGTGAGGTCACCAAGTAATTTTTAAGGCAAATAGATCCCTGCTTGGTCGAGGTGGTGTAGTACAGAAAAAGCTAGCTTTATATCAGGTTGTGGGAGACCTGATAAAGGGGGACAGGAATATTTGTCATGCTGTAGAGGCGATACATGGTTAACCGTATTATATAAATGTGGGTGGAAGTAACTGAAAGGACAAGATAAAAATGGAGGTGATAGATGGCAGGACGTACATTCATGTGACGAGAAGGTGAGATAGGGTTAGAGCATTTTAAGTTCCTAGCTGTGTGGAGGGAGAATGACATATGGCTAGAGATAGTAGTTGAGGCGTTGGAAGCGTTGCCGATGGTAAATATGAGTTTGGACAAAGAAATAGCAATGGCTCAGGAAGAGATTATCAATTGAATGACTAGATGCAATCTACAGATCTAATAATTTTCTTAATGTCATATAAGGAATATTGTATTATTATTTTCATTCTAATAATTATACTTATTTCTGCCATAATAAATACTGAATCTGTAGATTGCACATACAATTGACAATCTGTGTGCTAAAAACTCGTTTACATTCGAAATTTGCTCTTTCTAGTTTTGTCCACTTTGTTACATATTTTCGATAATGTATAACTGATGAAATAAACGCGGTACATTGGCAAATGAAGTATACGGATCGAAATGTTGGCATACTTTTTTCGCATGTAATACAAAATCATCAGTAATACGTGTCTGTTAGAAACTTAAATTCGTTTTACTTATGTCGAATTGCTCAATCGTTCAGCATTTGTCTGCACATAGTCCGATGTGTTCAAAAACAATTTACATCTGGTTTCTTTTAGGTATTATAATGGCAAAAAACAATTTAATGTCAAAGTGTTTTTTTATTTATTGAATATAAAGCTTTGATTGGATGATCGATAGAGTCAATTTACATTTGTATGTTACAGAAAACCGCGCGTTTTCTTCAAGGATTTATTCACATATTATTCAGTAACAATGTTTATGAAATTTGAAATCTTTAATTCATAGTTTATAAACAGAGTAATGACTATTAAAAGAAATGTGAACCCAGTTTCTAATAACTATAAAATCAAAGCTAATGCAAATAGCTTTTTGAGCCCTTGTTATTTTTGTCAACTACTTCACTATGAATTTGCAAGTACAAAAACTATTCTTTTATCGCTCATAACTTCGTTATTATTTATTTATTTATTTGTCATTTTGGCCATTTTCAGTCTCTATGAGACATGGCGTGGGTTATTAATTTTTACTACGCTTTTGTGTATAAACTCGATAATAAAACATCAAAGATAATAGATGTAGAAAACTACAGTGGAAAAACTAGCGGTGAAAAATTTACCCGATAGCTTGAGTTCTACCATTGAAAGAAATATTAAAGATATATGATAATATACCACATGTGCAAGTATAGTAGGTTTACATAGTTTGTTTCTGTTAGAAAAGAAATAAAAACAAAATTACATTTTATTGTTAAGTTATTGAGGTAAAACGTTTATAATTTGTTTTTCATTCGATTACAGAGACTTATATTTAGATTGTCTGCTTCAGTGGCGTCTCAGTTAAATTCATATCAGCGCCAGTATTATTTACGTTCATTCTGTACGAAAATTTACGATCTTTTGAAGTCAGAAAGCGTAATACAGACACACATGCATTTTCACACAGATTATATATATACACACACACACATATATATATATATATATATATATATATATATATATATATATATATATATATATATATATATATATATATATATATATATATTCATGTATGTATTTATGTACGTATGTATGTATGCACGTACATGCATATACATACACACACACATATATATAAACAGTAAACGCATATATCTGAATTTTCTATAGTTCTCTTCTGCCCTCTCTTTCTTTTTGTGTGCGTAAGTATGTGTGTGTGTATGTAAGTGTGAGTGTGTGAGTGAGTGTGTAAATATTTAGATATACATACAATCCTTCAGCATCTAAGGAAAAATAAATAAATTTGCTCTCATAAACAAGGGATAGAGATGACTCTTTTACCCTAGAATATAATGAAAAAATGGTTGATTTTTGTCAAGTTTGTATGCAAATCAAATTCTACAGAGAGGAAATGTTCTGCTGCCTTGATGACTTATTTATTTATATGGCTGAGCGCTATGACTTTATGTCTGGTAGATACAAATATCTTAAAATATAACCAAAACTAAGACAATAAATAGAACAATATATGCAGAAACTGCAGCTGTTACGCTCTGATAAAAAGTTTTCCTTGCTTGGTTTTGTATCAAAATACCGTTCATTGAATAGAGAAAAAGAGCGTAAACTGAACCGAAACATAATCCAATAAACGTGAGCGAGCGTTTGTGTGTGTGCATGTATGTGTGTGTGTGTGTGTGTGTGTGTGTGTGTGTGTGTATGTGTGCGTGCGTGCGTGCGTGCGCTGTCTGCATGCATATGAATGCTTTGTATATGCGAACGCGGATGTGTGCATGCGTGTGCGTGTGTCTGTCTGTGTGCGCGTGTGTTTCTGTGTGAGTGTGTGAGTGTGTGCGTGTTGCGTGCTTGCATGTATGCGTTTCGTCTATATGCGTGCGCGTATTTGGGCATATGCGTATACGTGAGGCAGAGAAAGTGAGGGAGAATGTCAGAGAGAGAGACACACAGAGAGGAGGGAAGGAAAAGAAATCTGTTATACAAAATTTTCCATGCAGACACTCTTAGACTTTAGAAGATGAAGAAATGATTGCGTATATAAAGAAGTGATGATATTTAGGGGTAAAACAATAAGTGATTGTTTCGTTTAGGAATAGATTCTCTTCTCTGGGAATATAATAATCGATGGTGTTAGGTTTTACTTTACTGAAAAGCGGGGAAATCTCATCGACTCAATCATTGTTATAGTTTACTGGTTAATAATTCACAAGTACAAAACAGATCAATAGGTAAAAGTCTTGCAGTGCGTAAAAATGTTCGAAATAGTGTTGAATGCACCACAAGCCAAAAAAGTAGCAAATAAAATTCAGCTTTCTGTAGAGTATAGTGTTATCTATTGCATGTGCGAAAGAATAAAATGGTTTTAGATTTGCCAAAATTAGCCAAAATATTGCATCATAACATTCAGAAAATATCATCACAAATGCTGCGCAATGATCATAATTTTCTTGCTGCTTTCATATATGCTTTCATAATTTTTTTTCTTCATTCTGCTGCTTGGGTTGCTATGATCATGTATCTCATCACGCAAGAAATAGCAGGATTGCGTTAAATTTGTATTCAAGCGAAAGCCATACTTCTAGCGGCTCTCATCTCGAGTGCTCCTTAATAACTGTACTTATTACTGTGCTAGGTTGGGTATATATATATATATATATATATATATATAAGTGAAAATTACTTATATCGTATGATATGACTTAGTCTAGTATTTCTGCTGAACAGACTAGGAAGTTGCGTGAATTATATCAATATGAACTTCCCAGTCTTCTCCACCATATACTTTGTCACTAAAGTTAGCAATCCCATTGACAAGAGAACAATAGTAATGGCATTTATCTCTTCTCGAACCCCCATACAACTCTTTTACTCCTTCTTCTCCTCTTTATTCTGCTTCTCTTTTTGCCCCTCCTTCTTAGTCTTTTCCCCTCCATCTTTTCTCGTTTTTATCTTCTTTTTCTTCTTTTACTTCTTTACTTTCCCCTTTTCTTCTTTTTGTATATAATTATTTATAAAATAATCAATCAATGTTTCTGTATTTTTCGAATAGTTAGAAATTGAATATAACTGCGTAATACAATTTGGTATGATTCGATGATTTAATAGTTGATTCAAGCGGAAGAAAACTAAACCTGTGTAAACACGATTGCAAAATAGATCAGAAAAATAACGGTCTTATTCATTTAAACAAAACCATTCCATACAATAGGAAATCCTTTTAACGTTTACGTACAGATGAACTTAAAGTTTGTAGCAAGTTAAACCAATGATGCATCAGTTAATCCGTCAATCCAGTTGATCCATTTCGGTTGTAATGTGGATTAGTGGATGATCTAACTTTCACGACTGGTTTATTGTGCAGGTTTAACCTCAGTCAATTTTCAGCAGCGACTAATTTTTATCATTGCACTGATGCGAAAGTTTGTTGATGTGAATGGATTTTTAATGACATTTTGAATTAGATATTTGTTTGCTAAAATGTAAAGTGTATTTCGATGAAGTTACGATGTCATGGCTTTTGCATCTATATACACACTACACTTTAAGATGTTTATAAGCTGTTGATGCAGATAGATAAATCGTTTCTTTCTTACTAGTGCTGTTATTGTTTATTCCAGGTTAGCCCTGATGCTATAGACGCATAAACGTTTCAGTTATGACCATTCCATCTACATATATCCCATATTGTATCTAGAACTACATTTAACATCAGTGTTCTATTTCAAGATGTTGGGGTGTTATATGAGGTAGATTTGGCTGCTATTTCTTACAGCTCGTTGAATTATATAAAGGCTAATTAGTTGGTTTTTAACTTTACTGAAATGGGTTTAATACGGTTAGAAGGGGTTTTCATTTTATTGAACGGTGTTTAGTAGAGCTGAGTTAATAATCCAGATTTGTTCCTAGATTCAACCTTTCATTTCATCTATATGTCTTGATATAAGTCTTGAAAATTAATATATTTATTTCAACTTATTGCAATAGAGAAATTGAGGCTCTTGAAAACAATTGTGTAACTGTGGTGTTGGCTGTCCACTGCATACAGATCTTGTAATGATACGTGACTGTCTAACACGCTGATCCTGAGAGTCTTGTATATCATTACGACTGTACACTTTGCTCAGTCATCCGTGGTGAAGGATTCACCACGGATGACCGAGTAAGATGCAACAGACATGATCTTACGCACAGGCCTATTGAAATGATGTTTGAAGTGGTACCCAAGTACCTTTAGAGGTACTTGCTTATCTTCCTCTCCACTCCTTCCACTCCTGTCACTGAAACATCATCTTGTCAACGGTTACATAAATCTCGGGAGCAACTCGTGTGGGTTGAGCCTGGAAAACCTGAGCTTTCTATCCTTTTCAGACATTCTTCTTTCTACTTCTCAGTACTGGTCATGTTGCGCTTGTCAGGCATTAAGTCATTAAGCCACTTAACAAGACGTTTTATAAGATTTTCTTTTGCGGATGGAATCGCTTCTCTGTGTGCTTGCTCTGACTATCTAAAACTTTCCCTTTCCTGAAAAACATAATTTTAGATTTTGTTAGGTTTAAACTCAACTGTACAATATGTTCAAGTAAAATTACCATCGATTTCTTCTTCATGTGGACTGTGGTTACGATTATGAGAACATCCATGAAATATCTTTTTGGATGTTGTTGGCTGCACAACTCCATCCTTGGTTTTTGTATTTCTTTATCAGCAATTGTTATAAAGAAGTTCAATCCCATGTTGAAGAGAATGGGGGAAATTGTACAGCGAGTTACATTTTCCTTCTCAAGGCTTCGCCTACAAGTTGTAAACTGGGTTGCTTTGAAACGCAACTGAATACCTCCGAAATAACTGATGATCGTCTCCTTAATGCGCGAAGAGATATGGTAGTTGTTTGAGGCTACATATATGAGGGCATGAGGGCATGAGGGATTGATCTGTACGCATTGCCAAATCTAGCCAGACCACTAAAAGGTTAGCTTTGCTTCTTTTGGTTTCCTAGATTATCTGACTGAGAACTCCGGTGTGTTTAAGACATCCAAAGAACCATGGGGTCCCACCTTTCTAGAGTATTTATATGTCCATTTTCGATCATGTACGAGTTCATCCTTTTGGCCAACATTAAAAACATTTTACCTCCAACACTCAGGAGTGAAACGGTTCTAAATTAGTTCATGGCTGAAGAGTTTCTGCCTTGGGTACAAAATACCCTTGTACCTTCTTCTTGCACTATGATATGATTCCCTTTTACCATATTTTACTGAGCAGTGTCCACAATCTCAGAAAGAACATAAGGAATTTCTTATACACCTTGTACGGTATACCACTTGGACCAAGAGCAGTCTGGTTCCGACCTTCATCAACTCTCTAATTTCTTTCCAAAATGGATTGCTGATGTCAAGTTAATTTCCTGATAATACAGTTTTACCGAGCTTTGGCTTAGCATCCAAGGCTTGGGTTTTGAGGTTGTCATGGTGGATCTTTCTCAGAAATCCCTCTATGTTTTTACTGAGGCAGGTTCAACTACCAGATTTAGTCTCACCCAGCAGTGTTTTAGTGACTCTAAAAGGATTCTTAGTAAACCAAGCTCTTTTCTTCTCCATTATGTCTGTGTGTGTGTATTTAATATATATATACGTGTGTGTGTGCGTGTGTGTGCGTGTGTGTGTGTGTGTGTGTGTGTGTGTGTGTGTGTGTGTGTGTGTGTGTGTGTGTGTGTGTGTGTGTGTGTGTGTGCGTGTGTGTGTGTGGTGCGTGAGCGTCTATGTATTATGCATGCACGTAATTGTAATATCATATTATCAGTTATTGAGTGAAGATCACAATGATTTTGTCACTTTCCGACGTTATCAGTCCTTCCAATGGTGCCGAACGCCAATGAAACAAACAGATAAATCCGTGGTTTCTTTAACTCACACTGCAGCGCACTTTTAACATCTCTCATTCATTAAGTGATCACAACAAATTGGTAGCAGCTGTGATAGCTCCAACAGCTACGCAAGAATCATGTCTTACTGCTCACTGAAGTAGTAAAACATGCGACTGTCATATCTATGAATAAGCATTTTCTGCTTACTCTCCAGTTCTTGAATCGTTGCCCTGCTGTGCTTCCTAAGTTCAATGCTAGCAATGTACGACATAGCGGATCAAGGTATGAACCCAGGACATCCCATCTTTATTGGAAGCACCGTGTACTGCTATTTTCGTTCCTCTTTTGATTTCCTATTCTAGGTTTTTCATGCGCATCAAAACTATTTTTGCCAACTCAGACCACATTATAAAGTCAGAGCAGTGCTTCATTATTGCAATATGGCTTAAGAATATGAACGGTTTCTCCAAATCTTCCTTGAATCTCCTTGTTCATATCTTTCCAGCAAGTGTTGGACTGCAACAGCTTATACGTATATTAATCTATATAGATGTATCTACTTAATCAATAGAATTTATCAATTCTTCCAAGTAAACCTTACTAAGGACAACGAGGAACATTTACGTAGTTGCTTGGTTTGCTAGAAATAGCAGCCACATTCAACTCAAATGTAACCTTACTATCTTGAAAATGGACACTTTGGATAATGCACATGGGATAAGAGAGATTATGACAGTTGGAATACCTTTGATTATAAATTTACTTGATCAGGGTTGACCTGAGGGCTAAACAACAACTTTCTGTTCCTCATAGCCCAGCCACTATTTTACTTCCTCTCATAAACTGCCGTTTCTCCTCCAAAAGAAATTTAGCTGAAAACGTTGAAATAGTCTTCTACTCATTTACTTAATTTTCTGAGCTTTATTCAATTAATATTCCCGAAGTATACAATGTTTAGCTTATCCAGAATGCTTTTTGTTCTATAATAAATACTGCATTTAAATGTATTTTTATATATAATTTTGACAAAATTTCCCCTATTAATTCATTAATTTGATGTATAAACTCCATGTAATCTTTTTTTTTCCGTTAAAACCGACAACGCATCTGAATAAAAGTGAGATTAATTTATTTATTTTTGTTTCACAATAAATCATGCATTGAATGGTTACAAGTCGATGTCCTTTGTTATGCGTTGGTAAATATATTCTAAATGTGCCCGAAAGAAATAAATTATAAAAATAAATATAACTCAAGAGATAAAATTCAAGAGATCAAGAGAAATTGCTTTTCCTGGTTTTTTGCCAAGATAAAACCCAGAAAATGCCTTTAAGTTTTCCATAATGCAAACGCTTATATTTTCATACTGATTACCGAGTTTGTATGTTTGATAAACCTGTGTGAACGAACCAAATGGATCGGAAAATAAGCAATTGTGGCTGTTAATCAACTAATTGCACGCTATTAAAATAGAAAGTAATATATAACCATGACTCGTAAAGCCAAATCAAATGTCAGCGCAAATAATAAAGGGAAAATAGAAACCACAAGCTTTAGCTTGCCTTAGGTTTTGTATTTATTGTCTTGTATCGACTTACGTTTGTTTACAGACATTCACTCCAGTCAATAATGGACTGGAATTGGCTCAGATGAATGATATTATATTTATGGATGAAATACATCATAAATAACTTTAAATTAATGTGACAATTTATATGTATAAACAGCTACTATGGTATTACACTTTTGATTTTATTATCTGCGGTAGAGAAGAAAAATATTTAATAGAAATTATTTCTTTCGACTAAAGGCACAAGGCCTGAAATTTAATGGGGAGACGGTTAGTCAATTACATAGACCCCAGTGCTCAACTGGTATATATTTTATTGATCCTGAAAGGATGAAAGACAAAGTCGACCTCGGTGGTATTTATTCTCAGAACATAAAGCCGGAAGAAATGTTGCAAAGCATTCTGTCCGGTGCCCCAACGATTCTGCCAGCTCGCTGCCTTATCTAATAGAAATTCTTATTACAATGAT
>NC_142933.1:47111250-47151250 GCF_046866305.1 Octopus bimaculoides | reverse complement strand
TGTAAGGTATAATGAAACAGGAAAACATTACGACATAGCTTGGTCAAGTCGTCTAAAAGTCACATGATAAGTTCATCAGAGTCATCAGTCTTCGAAACAGGTACTTGACAACAAATGAAATCGCTTCACAAATAGGTGAGACCGGCGAAGCTAAAGTATCCCCTGCAACCGTGAGGAGAAGACTCGTTGCTGCTGGTCTAAATGGCCGTTGCGCTTCTCGAAAACCACTGCTTCGGCCTTTGAATAAACGTAACTCATATGGGCCAGAAAACACCAAGCCTGAACCGTTGATCAATGGAAACGAGTCCTCTGGACTGATGAATCAAAGTTTGAAATCTTCGGATCCCGGCGAAGAATTGGTGAACGGATGACTCTTGAATGTATAGTTCCACCTGTAAAGCATGGTGGAGGAAGTGTGATGATCGGGAAGTGTTTTGCAGGCATTATTGTTGGGGATATTCAGTGGGTAACAGGAATATTGAACCAAAACGGGTATCACTCTATCCTCCAGTGTCATGGTATTCCATCCGGGACGAGGCTGATCGGTAATAATCCGTGCTGATGCAAGATAACGATCCTAAACATACTTCTAAGTTCTGCAAAACTATTTACAGAAGAAAATGGATGAAAAATAGTTGACTGTAATGGAATGACCAGCCCAATCTCCTGATTGCAATCCTATCGAAATTGTGTGGTATGATTTGGATCGTAGAGTCAAAAAGCGACAACCAAGTAGTACAGAAATCCTCTGGACATTTTTTACAAGAGGAGTGGCAAAATATTACCAGCGAATATGTGATTTCATTGGTCGAAAGAATGCCCTGAGTATGCTCCGCAGTGATCAAGGCGAAGGGCGGATATTTCAATGAGTTTAAGATTTAGAGTTTTTCTCTGATTTTTTTAGTTTTGTTTAGTTGCTGAGTTAATTATGTCATCGAAGGAATGTAATTATTCATTAATACAATATTTCACCAGAATCTCTCCGTTATTTTCATTTTGTAGGTATTTTTTTCAAAATAAGTTTAGGTGAACTTAAACCTTTGGATAGTAATGTACCTTTTAAGTAATACTTAAAGTTCAAGAACCAACGATCAGCACAGTCATGACAACTTTCTCTGTTGTGGTCAATGCCTTATCTGTCTAACTCTAAGGTACGAGAGAGAAACAAGCTGTGCAGGTTCTTAAGTGCTGTAAACATAAATGCAGAAACAAAAAGGAATACAAGAACAGACCGCATCCAAGTACACAAACCCAACCCTCATCAACTTCACAGTTGCTGGAAAGAGTAACAGCTATTTAATAAAAGAGGTAGGAAATGATTCTTTCTAATTTTGGCACAAAGCCAGCAATTTCAGGGGTAATAAGGTTACACGGCCCCCAGTGTTCAAGTGGTACTTATTTTATCGACCCCGAAAGGATAAAAGGGTAAAGTAGACTTCGATGGAATTTGAACTCGGAATGTAAAGAACCAGAAGAATCACCGGGAAGCATTTTGATCGACGTACTAACGATTCTGTTGTCTCACTGCCTTCCACTTATCTTATCCAAAAGCATCGTCAGATCGATTTTTTTTATATACACACATAGACTCGGGATCATACTAAAAAAAAAAAATAAATATCGTTTTGACATAAATCCTATACGAATGAAAATACTTCGTTTAAAAGTAGTTCAGAATGGTCTTTCGTGAACTTCTACCTCAATTAGCAAGAAGACCGGATTGTCCGACTTTCTTCGGAAACCAAGACGGGTTCATTTTTCTTTCTTCGATCAAAATTTTCTGCATTTAGAATGATAGTACAAAATATTCATGACCTGGACTCATCCTGCAAGCAAGGTTGCTTTTTTCGGCGCCCTTGTTTTCAGTGAAGATGGTTGAGCTGTTTTACTGGGCTGAGGTGTTTGTCTCTGGTGTTGTTGTTGTTCTAGCGATTAGTGTTGTTATTGTAGTTGCTGTTACAGTTGTTTTGGGAGTTGACTTTGTGTGTGTGTGTGTGTGTGTGTGTGTGTGTGTGTGTGTGTGTGTGTGTGTGTGTGTGTGTGTGTGTGTGTAAATATTTATTACGTAATATGCATAAAATAAAAGTTTTCATCTGTAACATTGTGTTCATACAGAGAGAAAATGTCTTAAATTTCCGCTTGTCATATACACGGAAACAGAGCGAGATGAAATTATTCAGAATGAATATGCTTTTACTTGAAATACAACCGTCTTATGTATTCAAACTTCATACGAAGTTTTCTATTAATAATGAATTCAAGATTTAAAGCTATTTATTGAGCTTTTATAAAAAGATAATTCTTAAAATACATCTGTAAGTGTCTTTGCTGAACAGTTTATGAAAGTGAGTAATAAATTTCAAAGCATAAATTGGTCACAGTTAAACATAGCAGTTGAACATCTCTGAAATCAAACAATAAAACACCGTGTTATAATATAGTCTTAGACACCTCATCTTTAACATTTCTTTTCAATGTTGATTTGGGATAAATAGTACAATTTCGGAGATTTTTTTTTCTCACTGTAGAGAAATATGCCAACATCTGGTAACAATTTATCTCGAAAATTAGACAATTATATGGTACTAGGCAGGATTGAAAAATTTAGCTTCACAAGTATTGATATTTTGTTTTTAACATGAAAGCTATTCTGAACCTCCTGATCAAACGTTCTGTCAGCAACTTCTCATATACAATACATAGAACGTAAAGTAGTTTTTTAATACAGTTGGAGAAATACGAAACGGCAATTTTTAAATTGTTTTACCTAAACGAATTAAAATACATTTCATTTTCATCTGCTCCTTACTGTAGAAAAATATTACTGCAATAATACAATAGAAATGTTTTGTAACAAATAGTTAAGCGTTAGAGAATGTTCCAAGTGTTTCACAAAGGTAATCAGAACTCCACTTTTAAAAAAATTAAGTGCTTCCAATCATGAACTATTGCGTAACTCTCATTTATTTCTATAAACGATATTGATTTTTATCCTTTAAATTCTTACTTCCATATGACTTTAATACACTGTTAGTAATGGTAGTCCTAACATTACTATTAAAGATTCTGAGGAGTTTGCGGCTAAATATAACAACTGCAAAGGTAATTCTAATCACTGATAGAGATAATTTTGCATGCAATTTAATTCCCCATACAACAATTAGGTTTAGCTTCTCCTTTTCTTCATCCTCCTCTTTCCCCTACAAAGAAATTCAAAATGCTCACTCATGTGGAGTTTCAATATTGATTTCTTACTAAGGCAAAAAGTTCATTGCGTAAAAGAAAAGAGGCAAAGTCGAATGATTCAATTCAATTATTTTAGTGTTACTCATTTATCAACTACTCCTAAACTGAAATCTCAGAGTGATTTGAAATTGGAAGTATGTCTGGAATACGTCTGGTTCCTTCAATTCTGTTCGCTCTTCAGTTGCGATTTCTAAGGGTCGATTTATTTCTATTTTGTAGGCAGATTAAAGAGCTTAAATATATTTTAACATCAACTGATTACTACACGTTTGGTATGTACTCCATGGTTCTATGCTCGGATTTCATCAAACTTGCAATAATTTGAGTATAAGCTTTACATCAGAACAGCTCATTTAATTTATAAGTGGGATTTTCCTTTTCTTTTACAACAATATTGTAATATTTAAGCATACGCCTCCCAAGTATGCTAGTTATAAAAGCCACTTCATCCTTTAATACAATGCAGTCAAATGCTTTAATCCGTGTGAATTCAATCTAACTTACCAAGGTCCAAAGAAGGGTGAAACACGGTTGAAGTGGAATTCAGACCGTATAGAGATGAAACTAGATAATGCAAATAGTATCGTCCAACGCTCTACCTAATCTGCTCAGATAACAACACAAATCATACAAACTATATCTGCAAGAAATTTCTATGATTTAAAGGTAACATAGTTTAGAATCAAATGGCCTAACTTGTAATTAACTATTACAAATCAATGATGATATAAATGGGTATAATAATGGTTTCAAATTTTGGCACAAGGCAAGCAATTTGGTGGGAAGGGATAAGTCGATTACATTGAACTGAGTGCTCAACTGGTATTTATTTTATCGATCCTAAAATGATAAAAGGCAAAGTCGACCTCGTCAGTATTTAAACATAGAACGTAAAGACAGACGAAGTACCGCTAAGGATTTTGCCCGGCGTGCTAACAATTCTGCCATCTCGTCGCCTTAAATGTGAGCATAATATCAATTTATCTATTTTATCTAATCTATCTAATCTAATTTAACTACAATTCGTTGAACTTGTTATGTATCTTTTATCCTTTTGTTTCTCTATCTGGATTGTGACTGTGCAGAGACACTCCTTTGATGGGTTTTAGCCGAACAAATCAACCGCAGTACATTTTTTTAAGCCTGTTACTTATTCTATCGGTTTCTTTTGCCAAACCGCTAAGTTACGTGGACGTAAACAAACCAACATGGTTGTCAAGTGCTGGGAGACAAACACAAACTCACACACACACATACATACACACACATACATACACACACACACAGACACACACACGCACACACACACACACACACACACACACACACACACACACACAAACACACAAACTTATATATATATATGACGGGATTCTTTGAGTTTCTGTCTACCACATCCGTTCACATGGTCAGGGGCTATAATAAAAGACATTTGTCCAAGGTAACACGCAGCTGAACTGAATCTAAAACCATGTAGTTGATAAACAAGCTTGGTACCACACATGCCTACTCCCTGTATAAAAAACGTCATATAAAGAATATATATTTGAAGTCAAATTAAACATTTGTACAGGATTACAAACTTCATAAACTATGAAGGTGAAACCAGCGAGCGAAAAAAAATTATCAGAAAATAAAATACGGTAACTGACCAGGCCACCAAAGAAATTGGGTACAAAAGCATTTATTTCGAAGACTTGAATGATCTAGAAATCGATTGGTTCGATGTTGAATTGCAGCTAATGATGCCATGTTGAAAAAAACAGTCCCTGTCCCATGAGGTTTTTGTCGCTAGTATATACAATCTCTAGATTTGTCTTCGTTTGTCGTTTTGTTCTTAGTCTTGTTCTTCGCAATTTCGATGACGTCTTATGTCACTCAACCATTAACTGATTGCAAACAACGAAATCAAAGGTATATGAAAAACGTTTCCTAATTTATCATATTATGATCTCTCTCTCTCTCTCTCTCTCTCTCTCTCTCTCTCTCTCTCTCTCTCTCTCTCTCTCTCTCTCTCTCTCTCTCTTGGGCAAATATCTTCAACTATAGTCCCAACCTTACCAAAGCCTCGCAAGTGGGTTTGGTAGAGAGAAATTAAATAAAGCCCGTCGTATATATGTGAGGAGATCTTTGTACGTGCATGTATGTGCCTGTGCGTATGTGTGCGTGTGTGTATATGTGTGCATGTGTGTGCGTGTGTATATATGCGTGCGTGTGTGCCTGTGTGTGCGTGTGTGCATGTTTATTATAGCCCCTTCCCCACTTCTCAACCATTGTTGCTTTGTTTATGTCCCTGTAACTTACCAATTCGCCAAAATACATTGATAGAATAAGTACTAAGCATTAAAAAAAATAAAATAATTACCGGGGTTGATTTCTTCGACTAAACCCTTGAAGACGGTACTCCAGCATAGCTGCAATCTAATGAGGGAAACAAAAGAGAAAAGATATATACATATACATGTATATGTGTGCATATATACATACAAGTTTGTGTGTGTGTGTGTGCGTGTGTGTGTGTGTGCGTGTTTGTATATCCGCGTGTGTTGTATGTATATATGTATGTACGTGTATATTCAATCTTGTATTTTATTTATTTGATTTTTATATTTATATGTATTTATATGTTTCACCGGTTGTAACCATTTCATTTCACTTTTTATAGAAATTGATAATAATGCATATCTTAACAGTCTTTTATAAATCTCCCGAATAACAGCATTTGTGTTTAAATTGCCGACTCGATATCACTTCGCTGATACAACTTGTTTGAGAGATAATTGAACATGACGCTATCTCATTTACCATCACGTATAAGATATGATACTTTATACATGCATTTAAGAAATATACAATGAGATCCAAATAAAAATCTGATTTGATGTTTAGATATAATTCTTGTTTGATTTTTTTTTTTTTAATCAACAAGTGCTACTTGTTTAAAAGCATTATTTGCAAAATCGTACCAGAATTCTTCTTGCTAACTCTGGTATTCTTAATTCATGCCACTTTAAAATATCTTACACGCTTTATGTTATTTTATTACTGCCTAAGGCCTTCCTCTTGTACCTTTCTGTATAACTGTCAAAGATTTATTAGGTCGAAGTAGACATTGATCAATATCACGTTAAATGCATTCCGTCTTGTTTTCTACAGCTATTACTTTTTCTCCGCAAAAAGAATAGCCTGTGTCATAATGTTTAGAGTGAAATGAAGATATTTGTCTCTTCTTTGACATTCAAATCAATACCGAAAGACTACTGTTTTTAAACCTAATTCCCAAGATAGAATTAAACTATGCAAATGTTTTCATTTCTAGTAGAAGCATAGCTGTAGTAGATCGATGAATACTCTCCGCTGAATAAAAGAGAACATTGTCTTCATTAATATTGATGGATTCTATAACTATGAGAACCCTTTAATAAATAACAAAATGGAATGGCTCAGTTATTTATTTATTTGAACGACTCGCAAATGAGCTACAGTTTCTCCGCCAGTGGTAAGTGGCATGGACATTTGTTTTATTATTCATCTGTTTGTACCAGTCTCAATTATACTCATTGCTTTTCACCTGGTTTCAATAAACCAAGTAAATACTGTTCTATGACACAAATTTCCTGGCTGAAGTATGTCCTTGCTGTTGAATCCATTATTAAGCGACTTTCTATTCAAGACTAGCTGTTTCTGAACCTTAAGACTAACCTCAATTATAACTTAGAGAACAACGATTTCCAAATCAGTGACTGGTAAGGCAGGGTCCCACTAGCTTTATCAAAACAGTCAAGTATGTTACGGTTTCTAACTCCCAGATATGAAGATGGAAAAGCTCCCAGCTAGTAAGGTGCTGTCGCGAACCCTACTTTTTAAAATAGAAAATCCGTCTAAATTATTCGCCAAAGATGAAAGATTGGTGAACGTTTGTCAAAAGAACAACATAACAGAACTAACAATCGTTGATTCATTGATGTGGAACCTAAATCAAAATGATACAAAGAGAAAAGTAAACACGTTTTAAACATATATGGTGATAACAAAGATAAATAATATAGTCCAGTAATCCTACTAATAAAGTAGTCTGTTTTCTGAACAATAGCTATGTACTTGATAATGTAATTATTGTATCATAATATTTAAATATACTATTTGAATAGTTTATAAAAGAAACTATTATTGCGGAAGTCTCGAAATATAGTATCACCCCCGCTCTTACATATAGTGAAATTGAGCAAAACACAATTCAAGGCTTTAGACAGACAGACAGACAGACAGACAGACAGACAGACAGACAGACAGACAGGCAGACAGGCAGACAGACAGGCAGGCAGAAAGACAGACAGCCAGACAGGTAGGTAGGTAGGTAGGTAGGTAGGTAGGTAGGTAGATAAATAGATAGATAGATAGATAGATAGATAGATAGATAGATAGATTATATATATAGATTATATGTATATATATATATATATATATATATATATATATATATATGTATATATATATATATATATATATATATATATATATATATATATATATATATATACATTACAATTACAATCTGCAAGTGGAACAGCAAAAATATACAAGGCTTTTCTCAAGTGTATATGTGTATATATATATATATATATATACACATATACACTTGAGAAAAGCCTTGTATATTTTTGCTGTTCCACTTGCAGATTGTAATTGTAATGTACGAAAAAGGCGATTGATTTTTTTCCTGAAAACCTTAGCTTACCCAGACTGTCACTTATTTATTCACAAAAACAAGTTCACCAATTATTACAGTGATACATCGCAGTACGAGTATAATTCGTTCCATGACCGAGCTCGTTTTATGATTTACTCGTTTTTCAAATCAATTTTCTCCATTGAAATTAACTAAAATATAATTGATCCGTTCCAGTCCCGCAAAATAATGTTCAATGGGTTTTAAAACAGAAAAGGTGTAGTTATTAATACAAGTAAAATGACATTTATGAAAAGGAGAATGCAAAAGAAATATGTAAACTGGTTTTATTAACTAAATGACCTTAAAGATGGGACAATTTATGCGTGAGAAAGGCGATAGAGAAGAGAGGAGGAGGATTACTGTTTGGAAGTAGAATCTCCTTCCATTAAGACTTCAGGAAGAACAATTTCTGACGTTTTCTGTCTCACTTCGCTTAATTTAGGCTTTTTGGACTTTCTTCGCTTTTTACACTTGCAGGTCGTTTCATTAGAAACATATCAAGAGAAGTCTGCTTTTTCCTACCTTTCAAAATATTACGAAAATGCGATAGAGCAGTGTCATTAAATTAAGCAGCTGAACGACCTGCAGCTACTTTTTCAGGATGATATTTATCTACAAATTCAGAAACATACTGCCACTTTGCCAGCATTGCCTTTATGTGACTCGTAGAGATAGCATTCTCCGCTACACTTCTCCTCCGGGGAACCAATCTCTTCCGCCGCATCCAAATGCTGCTGCTTCTGAAGTTGCAGGAGTTCATCTGTCGTCAGCTCCTCTGAGTGTTCCTCAACGAGATCGTTAATGTCCCCATCATCAATCTTGAGGCCTATGGACTTGCCAAAAGACACTATCTCCTCGACTACAGGTGTCTCAGACTCAAACCCCTCGAAGTCACTTTTGGATACGCAATCAGGCCACAATTTCCTCCATGCAGAATTCAGCGTTCTCCTCGTTACACTCTGCCAGGCTAAAACTCACGAAGGGTTAGATTTGTATTTTCGATGACTTCAAAGCACCGACGAAACGGGTTGTTTGGAGTACAATGTCTTAAAATTAGAAATCACCTGTTGGCCCATAGGCTACAAGATAGGGGTGGTGTTGCGTGAAAGGTACAGAACTTTTATGAATTTAAATTCGTCCAGGATATCATCTTCGAGGTTAGGAGGGTGAGCAGGAGCATTGTCAAGGATAAGGAGGACCTTGAGAGGAAGACTGCTCTCCAGAAGGTACATTTTCACTGCTGGTCGGAAGACACGGTTGACCCACTCAGAGAAGAATAGCCTGGTGACCCAGGCTTTAGCGTTTTCCGCATGACCTGCAGCTTCTCCTTCAGGATTTTGTGCGACATTAATGATCGTGGGTTTTCGGAATGGTAGACAAGGAGCGGCTTAATCTTCAAGTCTCCTCTCGCATTGACACAAAAGACAGAAGTTATCCTATCTTTCATAGGCTTATGGCCTAACATTTTCTTCTCTTCTGCAGTTATGTAGGTTCTTCTGGAAGTTTTGCTCAAAAAAAGGCCAGTTTCATCACAGGTGAATACCTGTTGTGCAATGTACCCCTCGGCTGCGATGAACTGACGGAATTCACGCACAAATTCTACAGTTACATTCGTGTCAGAACTCGCTGCCTCTCCATATCTGACGACGCTATGAACACTAGTCCTCTTCTTGAAATTATTAAACCAGCCACGACTGGCCTGCTGATGTCTCGTCTGTCGATGTTCCAGAGTTCTGCTTCAGGAGATCTCCATACAGCGCTCGTGCTTTCTCTCAGATGATGGTCTCTGCAATCCCATCCCCAGCGAGTTGCTTCAAGAGAAGCAATTTTTCCATCCTTTCGTGGAGAGGTGTGCGTTGCTTAGAGAGGCTGGAGACACCCTTTGCTGTTGTGACAGCCTTGATCTCGTCCTTTTTCTTCAAGATGGTGCAGATCGTCGACGTACTTCGATCGTATTGATGTGCTATGTCCACTACAGGCACTCCTCTCTCATGTTTATCTATGATTTTGTTCTTCAATTCTGTCGTAATCGGTTCATACAGCAAATTACTCTTACAATGGTGCACTCGTACTGCGAGGTTCTACTGTATTAGTATAAATATGAATTTATAATCTGGATATAAAAATAGTTACCCTCTTTCTCTTTTATTTTCGAAGAGATATTCACATTAACTGGTCAGCTGATCTTTATAACGGTACTTACCTTTTCTTGTCTGTCCCTAACAATATCCGATCTGTTATATTTACATTTGTGAGACATTTTGATGGAAATGTTCCACCAATATACTTTGTGCTGATGTTTATGTATGCATTCAATAACATTGGGCTTCCTTTTCGAATCGCATTGCATATTGTTTTAGAGACATCGTGTCGCATAGGGAGATGGTACCTTGAAGATATTTTGGGGCAGTTTCTAAATTCTGGAGCAACTTCAAATGGCATGAAATTTGACATAATGTATGTATGTATGTATGTATGTATGTATGTATGTATGTATGTATGATTGTATGTATGTTGTATGCATGTACATATGTATGTATTCAGTTGTATGTTGTGATGTAGTATACCTTACCTATTTTACCAGATATTTTGATCCCGTTGTCTAGATCAACACTCCACTCCAGCACACGTATTATCTAGGTAAGGCTAGGCAAGATGAGTCACGTAATATTTTAATAATCACGAAACCATTTGCTGATATTTCGAACGAATTCAGTAGTACGTTTCGAGTGGTTACATAACAAACTGTTACGCAGATTCCACTGCCTTCAATTGATACAAAAAAAATGCGGTATTTCAATGTTACGACTGAAGACAAAATCTGCGCCATTTGAAACGTACGTATTAAATGCATTCCAAACAGCAGTACTTATTTTTGTGATGATTCAAATATATGCATGTATGTGGGGGAGGGTGTAATCTCAAAAATTTATAATCTGGAATCTTAGGTATTCGGAATAAATACTATATTGAATTTACTTAAAATGCATACACGTGATTAACATACGTAATTCTGCAAGTCTTGAACACAAACACGCTGTTACGAGCCTCAAAATAGATTATGAGAATTATGAATATTTAGCTTCACGTAATCCATATATTACACTTAAAGATAATCAAGACAAATGTAAGTTAATCAAGATAAGTATACTTACCAAATACATCCTTGATTCCATGATAATTAGAATAGAAGTTGTTCTTTAGCATTAGGATAGCGCAGCGTTCTTAACAGAATAGTTTTGAGATATCAACAACAGACAACATTGCAACTTTGCACAGTTTGATATTGCATTCCATTCTAATGTAACTAAATCTATTCCCCACACGATCTTGAGTCAAAAACACTGTAAAATATAATTTATGTGGTATTAAGATCATTCTTCGCGCAAGAGAACCCCACATAAATATGACTGGTGTGTGTACGTGCGTGCATGCGTGCGAGCGTGTGTGTGTGTGTGTGTGTGTGTGTGTGTGTGTGCGTGTGAGTGTGTGCTTTCGTGCGCGCAGGTACAACACAAAATTCTGCAGCGTATGCCGTTCAGGTTCAAATGTGCAGAAACTTATTAAAAATGCATGTACACATTTTGGTACACTTTGCATTGTATGCTGAAGGAACTCGCCCGAGACAAAATTTCACACATGTCCTCGTGCACTCATCATTATATTTACCCTCTCAGCTCTGCGTGCTTATTATATAATAATTTCAGCTTGATAAGCCTTAATACACACCAGCAAATATTTTGTTTGCTGTTTCCTATATAGGAACACCATTTTCTATCTAGCTATAAGAGGTGGAGGTAATATGTATGACTAAGGAGGAGACATCTTGCGAAATACCGGGTCCTGTTCACCACTAATATCATATCGAGTTTGATTTGTGTTTTTTAATGCAAAATGCACATAGGGAAAATTTGCTTTCCAGTGATCCGAAACATCGGATCCAGTAGTCCCATTACGTTACTTGATGTTTGTACGTTTTAGAAACAAAGCAAATTCTGCATGTGTTCTCGGAATCAAAATCTCACAGCGAATTTTATGCGGCTTCGAGTACACTGGAAAATAAAAATACATGTTTGAAATAAATACTCACGTCATTATTCCGACCCACGCTGCTGAGTGCATAAATTGCAGTGTTTCCAACTTTGCAATAACATACACACGTGCAAACATACACACACACGCACACAAACACACACACACACACACACACACATCAATAAATATATTTTAATTGCCGTTTTCTACATGGGCACAAATGTTCATATCTAGCATCCTGTTCACTGTTGACGTCACGTGGAGCTTTGTGAGTTTTTACATATAATGAACAGAGGAGGAAATTTGTTTCCCGAGATAAAATGTATATTTGTTGAAGCATCTCTTAATAGCGTTCCATTATTCATGGCTCTATGCTAAAGTCGTATGATATCTTTGTAGGAAGTGTATCTTCATTTGTTGAATGCTAACTTAGCTCAGCCACTTTATTCAAATTTCTCCTGCACCTGATGGTAACTGTTCATTTGCAGCTATTTCTGTTTTTGCTGTGAGTGCTATGTTGTTTCTTCCAATAAAATTTTTCTTACCTCACTTATGATGCCTTTCTTAAGAGGAGTGATATATTTAAGAAACTGCTATTTGACAAAATATAAATGCTACCGCTGTTGCCCTTTCATACTCGCTGCTGATTTTAGAAACTGTCAGTGTTTGTTGGTCTAAGAGAGCTTGTATACAAGTATCAGGCTGATAAATAATTCATGACCGTTTTGTTTTTCTTTCAAATTTAAAAATGCACGCAGAAATAAAGCGCATTCGCAAAATGTTTTATGTTATTTAAAAGAGAATTTTTTGCTCTACAAGATATTGCATTTTGATTTTTTTGATTTTATTGATTTTTGTGTATTTTCAGATCATTAAAATGGAATGTCAAGTGGATAAAACTGAGCATTTATTTTCGACACCATTTGCTTTTTGCATTTAATCGAGGTGTTAAGGCCACCGAAGCTGCTCGTGAGATTTGTGCTGTGTATGGAGAAGAAGCAATGCCTCAAAGTTCCACCCGCCGTTGGTTTTCGCACTTCAAAAATGGGAATTTTGATCTCAAGGACGGATCACACACCGGTCAACCAGAAAATTGGCGAAGCAAATGGATTGTGATAAAAAAAACTGTGGTGAACCACCTTCACTCAATAGGCAAGGTTCAGAAACTCGGCGCTTGGGTGTCAAACACTTTGAGCGAAAATAACAAAAACTCAACGCTCCACACGTGGTCTCAAACAGCGTTTTCTTTATCGCATTGTCACTGACGATGAAAAATGGTGCTTTTACGTCAATATGAAGCAGCGAAAAGAATGGCTCAACCCTGACAAACAAGTGACTCCACGAGCAAAACAAGATCTTCATCCTCAAAAGACCATGTTGTGTGTATGGTGGAACTGAGAAGGCATAATTCATTACAAACTGCTTGAGCGCAACCAAACACTCAATGCAGAGCTCTACCTTCAACAAATGCACCGACTCAACGAAGCAATTCAGCAAAAAAGACCGAATCGGCGAAATGGCGTTCTTCTGCAACACGACAACGCCCATCCTCACATCGCCAATATGAACAAAGCCACGATTCAAGAATACGAATGGGAAGTGCTGCCTCATCCTCCATACTCTCCAGACTTGGCGTCGTCAGATTTTCATCTCTTTCGACCGCTTTCGAACGCTTTACGCGGTGTATCGTTCAATAATGACGTAGAATTGAGGTCTTGGTTGGACGAATTCTTTGAGTCAAGACCGCGAGATTTCTATCGCCGAGGCATCGAGAACTTATTGAACGATGGGAAGAAGCCGTAAAAAACAACAGAGAGCATATCATTGATTACTTTATTGTAGTTTTCTGTATGTTTAAAATAAATTTGAAACAACTCTCATGGATTATTCCTCAACTCAATATTAAGGGTCAAATATTTTCTCTTAGAAAATATAGACTTTCTAATACTTGGCTAGTGTATTCGGTCGTACAGTAAAAGCCCTGTATTTGCTAGCATGTTTGATGATGTGGTTGCAAGCACTCACTTTCACATTTATAAGATCACTGAAGACTTTCAAAGTGAAGAGTGAAGAATGTTTCACATCAAGAATTGGAATCGTTTGAGACGAATCTTAAACAACAGAAACTGTAAAACAAAGAAGTATAACAATCAGATATTTGTTGGAAAAAAACATGACCAAAAAACTGAATAATTAAGATTCATGCAACAATTAAAGAAAATTGGATCAGTTAAATACTTATGATAAAGAATATCTCAAACACGATCATTCTGCAAAACATGTATATCGTATTTCATTTTGTTATTTTCGTTTTTAACTCTGTTTGTAGGGCTATCACCAAACCATCTCAGAGCTGATTTTATTAATCATTATTTCAAGCCAATATTAAGTTCTAGGGGGGGGGATGTATAATTGTTTCAAAGATGAGTATAATGTTCAAATAATCGCAGTGTGGTAAATTTTTGCATTAGCAATGAAACAGCTGATAAATAACTGGTCCCTAGGAAAAATCATAATTCCATTTAATTCACTCTACTTGACTACAGACTGATGGGAATTATGACTCAAATTAGAGACTGTGCTCACTGAACATAACATGCTTTTTAAGATATAATGTTCAATGGAAAGAGTGAAATGTTGACTGAAGCAGAATCTAAGTTTGCTTCAAAAAAATATTTGTATGTTTTCACATAAAAAGTTTAATTGTACATAGTTTCATCAGAACACATCATTCCCTAAAATATTCTTTTCAACTCTAGACACAGGGCCCTAAATTTTGGGGGAGGGGGACAGTCGATTAGATCTCGACCCAGTACGCAACTGGTACTTAATTTATCGACCCCGAAAGGATGAAAGGCATTTGAACTCAGAACGTAAAGACAGACGAAATATCGTTAAGCATTTCGCCTGGCATACTAACGTTTTGCCAGCTCGCCGCTGAACATTACCAAAAATATTGAATTAAAACAATGACGGTGTATGATCTTATATTTCATATACTCAGCTCAGTTAATTATGTCAACTTTACCATGTGGCTTTACACTTTAACATCCTCTATTGAATTTGAACCACATATTAACGCATAACTAACCTTCATATTTGCAATTATCAAGCCTCTTTAATCAGTAATACAATCGTTTTATGTAGCTATTTGGCTGTTGAGTGCTGTAACCTTTTCTCTGAAGTAAGATGAACATAGCAGATTCACAATTCTATTGGCTGTTGGCAATGCTATGCATGCTATTTTCACAATGGTACAGCAGTTACTGAATAGTTATCAACACCCTACTAATATCAAATGTGTGTGTATGTGTGTGTGTGTGTGTGTGTGTGTGTGTGTGTGTGTGTGTGTTGCATTTCTTCAGGGACATTGATTGAATTTGTGCTAACAATTTACGTGAGATGCTGGACTATTAAGATTTTAAAATAGAAGTGATACAGAAATTAAAGCTGGATGAAGTAATAATGATATTATATATATCATTTAACCTTAAATTATTAGCATTTATTTTTTGTGTCCTGTCTCCATATCTGTACAACATCTATGCAGAAAACATCATAAGCGTGATGAAGGAGAACTGCGATAGTGGTGTGCAGATTGGTGGAGAAAGGCTGTGCAATCTGAGATACGCCGATGACACAACCCTCATAAGTAACAGCAAGGACGAATTGCTGCAGATGATACGCAAAGTGAAAGACATGAGTGCACAGAGTGACCTATTCCTGAATGTAAAGAAGACAAAGATCTTGGTGGTGGATAAGTACAGGACAGCCCAAGGTGACTTCACCGTAGGCAGAGAGATGATTCAGGAAGTGGATGATTTTGTGTACTTGGGATTTTGTGTACTTGGGATTTTGTGTACTTGGGATCCACAATTAGCACCAGAGATACAGAGAAGGCACGCGATAGCGAGGCAAGCGGTACAAGATATGGAGAACATCTGGAAGAGTTTTGGCTTGTCAATGCTGCTGAAGATAAGGCTACTTCGGGCTGTCGCTTTCTCTATTGCGACGTACGGCTGCGAGTCGTGAACAATGTTGAAGGCAGACGAGAAAAGAGTGAGCGCTTTTGAAATGTGGTCTTACAGCAGAATCCTTAGAGTGTCGTGGACAGAGAGAAGGACGAACAACTAGGTACTAGAAAAGCTCGGTTGCGAGATGACGCTTCGCCGAAACATCATGAAATGGAAGCTACGGTTCTTTAGCTACATCATGCGCCGGGATGGACTTGAGCGAACGATCATAACTGGTAAGGTGAACGGCAGACGTAAAAGAGGCAGACCAACCACTTCTTGGCTAAAAGACATCGCAGCCACAGGATTGTCTTTATTCTCAGCTGTCCATGGGGTAGAGGACAGGAGAAGTTGGCAAGATATCGTGATGACCACAGAATCGCATAGTGCGACACCTGACTAGAAAAAAATATATATAATTCAACCTTAAATTGTCAGTATTTATTTTTAAAAAACATATAACTTCATAATAAATGAAGAGGAACTATGATTTAAAGTGAGATCATATTATATTATGTACAAAACAATACATTTAAAGGTGTTACCATAGGTGTTGGAGTGGGTGTGTGGTAAGAAGCTTGCTTCCCAGCCACATGGTTCCGGGTTCAGTCCCACTGCGTGGCACCTTGAGCAAGTGTCTTCTTATATAATCTTGGGCCGACCAAAACCTTGTGAGTGGACAGAAACAGAAAGAAGCCCGTTATATATATAAACAAGACTGAAAGACAGCTAAACTTCCTTATCAAGTTTCAACATGCTTCTGGCTGGCAGCAAATTCAAATATACACATATATAAAGAGAGGGAGATAGAAACGACTATTTCCTTTCATGTTGAAAAAATAGACGCTTTAATGAAATATCTATAATTCACCTTGACACGATAAAAGCTTGTCAGCGAGCGAAACGAACAGGATCAATTTTTTTAAATTACTGTGAGTTTATAGCGTACAGTAGTTTCAAGGTGAATTATAGACGTTTCACTAAAGCATCTATTTTTTCAACATGCAAGGAAATAGTCGTTTCTATCTCCCTCTTATATATATATATATATATATATATATATATATATATATATATATATATATATATGTATGTATGTATGTATATATGTATGTATGTATGTATGTATGTATTTGTTTGTCAGTGTTCGTCCCCCCACCATCACTTGACAACCTATGTTGTCCTCGTAACTTAGCGGTTCAGCAAAGAGACCGATAGAATAAGTACTAAGCTTACAAAGAATAAGTCCCGGAGTCGACTAAAGGCGGTGCTTCAGCATGACCGCAGTCAAATGACTGAAACAAGAAAAAGAATAAAAGAATATGATGCAATACGTTTCTGTCATATCTTCCTATCTGGATGCCAAGCAACTTCATAGAAATATCGGTTAACTATTCTTGAGTAAAAATTATGTTAATTTGTATGCATATTTCTGAACGATGTGTTTGAAAAGTTTATTTTCACGATTCTATTACATTATTTATTTCATCGAATAAAAGAGAACATAAATTCAACGCAACGTCAACTATTTATTGAAACTGTGGATACAAAATTACTGCAATATTTCCAAAAGAAGATACTTCGCAAAAAAAACATGTTGTTTAAAATATTTAATCCGAGAAATAATGTAGTAAATATTGTAATTATTAGCAAGACAAAATATAGTAGCAAACAGCGACATGAAGTCCACTTTACATTCATAAATATGATACAATAGAATTTTGAAATCAATCACATTATCACAAAGTATGACTTAATGAGTTGCGAAGCTTAAATATGTCTGTACAAGGGAACATAAAACAAGAACAAATTAGAGATTTCAAACAATTTATTATATTCAACTAAATCTCGGCATTTTCAAGTAGTCATTGAATAAATTGATAAGTGACAAAATATATGTAGTCCAAAGCTTATTAGCACAAAGGGAGCCAACTCTGTCATAAAATTACAAAAAATATTCTGGCCAAAATGGTAAATAATAGTCAGTTGCCTACAAGTTGAAATGACATGATATGCCACGCTTCCGCCTTGCACAGTTACATAATATACACTCAACTTATATAATCTTTAGTAATAGAGACTGAAAAAGTCTAG
This sequence comes from Octopus bimaculoides, assembly GCF_046866305.1. Lineage (NCBI taxonomy): Eukaryota > Metazoa > Mollusca > Cephalopoda > Octopoda > Octopodidae > Octopus > Octopus bimaculoides. The sequence continues at coordinate 47,133,130 of NC_142933.1, read as the reverse complement.
CAATGTCGCATTCTATCTATTATGCAGGTATTCAATGATAATGTTATTAATACAGTCCAAAGGGAAAGAACAGTATTTATGTGCAAGTAAAGCGTGAAATATTTATCAATATCTTATTGTTTTATTTTTATACATTTTTTTAATTCGGTGAGCTGATTTTGGTAAGTTATTCGGAGGGTGTTCCAGTATCGTACACTTAATTCTGTAACACACTAATATCGCTTCGTGTGGGCTTATAATGAATAGATTGTGACTTCTAGTTTATCTTTTATTTTTTATTTGTTTCAATCATTGGACTGCAGGTATGCTGGGGCATCGCCTTGAAGGGTTTTAGTCAAACAGATCGATCCCAGTACTTATTTTTAAATTTGGTATTTATTCCATCAGTCTCTTTAGCTGCGCTGCTATATTACGAGAACATAAAACAACATCGTCTGTTTGTCAACTCGTGTGAAGGGAATAAACGCCTGCATAAGCACACATATACGTGCATACATACAACTATACATACATATATATATATATATATATATATATATATATATATATATATATATATATATATATATATATATATACATATATATATATATACACATACATATATACATATATATATATATACATATATATATATATACACATACATATATACATATATATATATATATATATATATATATATATATATATATATATATGTATATATATATATATATATATATATATATATATATATATATATATATATATATATATATATATATATATACATATATACATATATGTTTATATGTATATATATATATTTATGTGTGTATGTTTATATGAATATATACGTATATATATGTGTGTGTATGTATATATGTATATATATGTATATGTATATATATGTATGTATATATATATATATATGTATATATATATGTATATATGTATATATATATACGTATATATATATATGTATGTATATATATACGTATATATATGTATGTATATATGTGTATATATATATATATGTATGTATATATATATATATATATATATATATACGTATATATGTATATGTATGTATGTACAATTATATATATATATACATAGATACGTGTATAAATATACATGCGTATACATACATAAATATATATACATACATATATACACACACACACACACACACATATATATATATATATACATATATATATATATAGGGAGAGAGAGAGAGAGAGAGAGAGAAAGAGAGAGAGAGAAATACATATATATACATACATATATGTGCATACATATATATACATATATATATACATGTATATATATATATATATATATATATATATATAGAGAGAGAGAGAGAGAGAGAGAGAGAGAGAAAGAGATAGATAGATAGATACTTATATATACATATATATATATATATATATATATATATATATATATATATATATATATATTGATAGGAAGGACAACAAAAGAAAGAAAGAGACCTCGATATTATGTAAATAGAGGAATTTATATGTAAAAATATGTGACATTTATTCAGTAGCCATGATAGGACTCCGAGTTTCGGATGCCAGGGTGGAGCCCACGCCAACATCTCTTCAGTTATCTAGCCAGATAACTGAAGAGATGTTGGCTTGGGCTCCCACCCTGGCATCCGAAACTCGGAGTTTTATCATGGCTACTGAATAAGTGTCACGCATACACACACACACACACACACATATATATATATATATATATATATATATATATATATATATATATATATATATATATATATATATATATATATATATATATATATATATATATATATATATATATATACATATATATTTATATACATATATATATACATATATATACATATATATACATATATACATATATATACATATATACCTATATATACATATATATACATGTACATACATATATATACATATATATTTACATACGTACATATATATACATATATATATTTACATATGTATATATATTTAATACATATATATATATTGATAGAAATGGTAAGACAACAAAAGAATGAAAGAAACCTCGATATTATGTAAATAGAGGAATTTATTTGTAAATATATTATGTGACAAATATTCGGTAGCCATGATAAAACTCCGAGTTTCGGATGTCAGAGCGGAAACCCACGCCGCCGTCTCTTCAGTTATTGGGCCATCGAAAAAAATGTTATGAAAATGGCCGTTAAACAAAGGAAAATTACTGTGTGATTGACCGTTATTAAGACAAAAGAGATAGCGGTCATTCTAATAGCTCTATTGTCTTAATAACGGTCAATCAAACAGTAATTTTTCTTTGTTTGACGGTCATTTTCATAGCAGTCTTTTCGATTGCCCGTTAACTAAAGAGATGGCGGCGTGGGTTTCTGCCCCAACATCCGAAACTCGGAGTTTTATCATGGCTACCGAATAATTGTCACACAGTATATTTACAGATGCACAGACACACACACACACACACACACACACACACACACACACACACACACACATACATGTATATATATATATACACCCAAGACCTACACCCAACACCAGAGCTGAAGACACCTCCGAAAGGAGGGGCCCCGAAACGTCAAAACGGTAGAGGAGTAGGGGCCGAAACCGGACGTGGTTCCTCTTGATGATGTCTTCAGCTAACTGGATCCTAATCCACCAAGGGAAGGTATGTCGGAAGAAAGTAATTCAACAACGCGGGTTGATGAACCGTAAGACGTGTGGCCAGAACCTCCTGGAAAATAACCATAGCGAGGGACATTCCACAGTTGAATTAGAACAGTCACAAACAGTGAAAGAAGACATGCACCCAACACCAGAGCTGAAGACACCTCCGAAAGGGGCTGGCCCCGCCACGTCAAAACGGTAGAGGAGTAGGGGCCGAAACCGGACGTGGTTCCTCCTGATGATGTCTTGAGCTAACTGGATCCTATAAAGGAGCTGTTGTGGTAGCAGACCACGAAACATGGTTTAAATTCCTATATATATATATATGTGTATGTATGTATGTATGTATGTATGTATATGTATGTATATATGTCTACGCACACATATTTATACATATATACATACACACACACATACATATATCTATATATGTGCATGTCTACTACATATGTGGAAATTTGTACGTGTGTTTGTTTGTGGCGTTGTTATTTAACTCCTCCTACATCGTTTTATCGATTTTGATGAAGCTTAACACGTGAGTAGAATTCATGTCTGGAAAACTAGTAACATACTTAGATTGTTGAAAAAAATCGATAATAGGGCCCCTGGAAGCGATTCTTATATCTATTACATATAACTATTATATGATTTTTAAACAACGAAGGGAAATAACCCATTCATGTTCGTAAATTATTTCGTATAAATCAAATTGAGTATGCTTATTTCTTAGTATTTGAACTATTTGAGTTATTTTTGCAATATATTCAGTACGACGCTTTAACAAGTAAATAGTATTTTCTTAAACAATAGATCCACTTATTTCGGTTGGTAACTTATTTACGAATATACCAACACTAGCGCCGCTGAGGGCGATATTCTCTGCAAACATACAACTGCTTTTTTTAGAGTTATTTAATTTGAATTGTTATTATCTCATATCTTATTAGACTGTTATTACGTAACATGCTTCACGATTTTAGTATACAAGCATTATTAGCATTTCCTCCTAAGTTCTATATAAACTGGGAACGTATTAAAGCCCTTTTCGGGGCTACTTTATATGAATTCTTACTATCGGTTAATTAATTTTATGACATTATCTGTTTGTTGTCTACACCACCTGTCTTCGTCTTTAGTTTTTTGGCAAATTTTCCCTATATATATATATATATATATATATATATATATATATATATATATATATATATATATATATATATATATATATATATATATATATATATACATATATATACATATATATATATATATATATGCATATATATATATATGCATACATATATACATACACACACATACACACATACACACATACACACGCACACACACACACACACATATATATATATAGGGCAGGCTTCCATACTGTATAGCAGATTCACATTTTTTGGGGCTGTTGATAATATTATGCATGCTACTTTCACAATGTTACAGCAGTTACTGAATAGTTCTCAACACTCTACTAATATCAAATGTGTGTGTATGTGTGTGTGTGTGTGTGTGTGTGTGTGTGTGTGTGTGTGTGTGTGTGTGTGTGTGTGTGTGTGTGTGTGTGTGTCTGTGTCTGTGTCTGTGCGTAGGTGTGTGTGTGTGTGTGCGTTGCATTTCTTCAGGGACTTTCATTGTATTTGTACAAACAATTTACGTGAGATGATAAGATACTGGACTATTAAGCTTTTAAAATAGAAGTGATACAGAAATTAAAGCTGGATGAAGTAATAATGATATTATATATATAATTTAACCTTAGATTATCAGCATTTATTTTTTTAAAACATATAACTTCATAATAAATGAAGAGGAACTATGATTTAAAGTGAGATCATATTATATTATGTACAAAGCAATATATTTAAAAGTGTTACCATAGCTGTGGGAGTGGCTGTGTGGTAAGAAGTTTGCTTCCCAACCACATGGTTCCGGATTCAGTCCCACTGCGCGGCACTTTGAGCAAGTGTCTTCCCCTATAATCTCGAGCCGACCAAAACCTTGTGAGTGGATATGATGGACTGAAAGAAGCCCGTCATGTATATAGACATAGATATATAAACAAGACTGAAAGACAGCTAAACTTCCTTATCAAGTTTCAACATGTTTCTGCCTGGCAGAAAATTCAAATATACACATATAAAAAAGAGAGGGAAATAGAAACGACTATTTCCTTGCATGTTGAAAAAATAGACGCTTTACTGAAATATCTATAATTCACCTTGATACGATAAAATTACTATGTTTATAGTGTACAATAGTTTCAGGGTGAATTATAGATGTTTCACTAAAGCATCTATTTTTTTCAACATGCAAGGAAATAGTCGTTTCTATCTCCCTTTTATATATATATATATATATGTATGTATGTATATATGTATGTATTTGTTTGTCAGTGTTCGTCCCCCACCATCACTTGACAATATATATATATACATACATATATATATATATATATATATATATATATATATATATATATATATATATATATATATATATATATATACATACACACACACACATACACACACATATAGAGCAGGCTTCCACACAGCTCCCATCTCCGAAATTGACCCACGAGGCCTAAGACTGTAGTAGGAGATACTTGCCGAAGGTGGCGTGCAGTGGGACTGAATCCCAAACCCCCATAGCTGCAAAGCGAACTTCTTAACCACACTGTCATTCCGGCACCTACATACAAATTTTCTCATCTGATCATGGTCTTTACATTTATTAGTAGCCAAAACTCTGTATAACATTTTGTGTATTTTCACGTTATATTTCTTTGTGTTGGCAAATATTTTACGTTTTATACAGGAGGAATTTCTATAACGACAATAATAATAATAATAATAACGGTTTCGAATTTTTGCACAAGGCCACCAATTTCGGGGGATAAGATAAGCCAATTACATCGACTCCATGCTCAGGTGGTACTTATTTTATCGACCCTGAAAAGTTGAAAGGCGAAGTCGACCTCGGTGGTATTTGAACTGAGAACGTAAGAACACATTTTGCCCGGCGTGCTAACGATTCTGGTAGCTCACGGCCTTAGTAGTAGAAATAATAATAATAATAATAATAATAATAATAATAATAATAATAATAATAATAATAATAATAATAATAATAGTACTAGACAGAAAGAAATACAAGATGTGGGACTTTAAAACATTCAGACTGTCGGAGTAATAGAAGCTAGAAGGTTTGATTTAGTAGCGGTAGATAAAGAGAATAGAAAGTGCCAGATAATTGACTTACTATCCCAAAAGATAAAAAAATCAATATGAAAGGTATAGAAAAAATAGCAAAATACCATGACCTGATCGTTGAATTACAGAGACTGTGGAAAGTGCGGGTAAAATGTATCCCAGTAGTTATAAGTGTATTGGGAACTATCCCTAAAGATCTGAACAGATGGATACAGGAAATAGGCATACAACTCAGTTTAATACTGCTCTAGAAAACAGTATTATTAGGGACTCGGTCACTCTCAAAAATTAAGTAAGAAAACCGGAAAAATAATCCAGAATCGTTGTCCGGTACCTGATCGATCCCAATGGTAGTCATGGAATGTGAAAGTGGTTGTAAAAAATTTAGTAACAGTAATGAATAGTTTATCCTTATCTATAAAACAAGCCAAAGTTAACAAAGTCACCATTCAAAATAGTTTCAAAGGCGGAGGTAATAATAATACGTTCTACTCAGGAATTTTTAAATGAATAGCCTGAGACCTTTTTGGTTTTCTCTTCTCTTAAATTTCGACTTTCCTTTAGTATTCCTGATGTTTAAGATCGATGTATAGATGTATGTATATATGTAAGTATACTGTAAAGTGTTAATATGTATGTGTGTATAATATATAATAATTATATTATAAAAATATGTTATTTAATTTCTAAACTGTTTTGCTGCCGTTTGTTTATGTAGTTTGATATCTTTAATCTGTCAGTTTCTACTAAGATACAGACCCGAGTAAAATTAATAATAGAGAAACGAAAATAAAACTTTGGAAACCTCCTAAAGGGAGATAATTGAGAAAGACTTGAAAGTCAACGTAAGATAGTAATCATGTAAGGCGGGGGTAATAAATAATAATAACAATAAGACTAAAGCCAGACATACAAATACTTAGAAATCAACGAACTAAATACCTTACAACACACACAAATGTAAGAGAAGATAAGAAAGGAATATTATAGACGAGTTAGATGAATACTGAAAACAAAACTTAACGTGAAAAACAAGATGATACCTATCAACACTCTTGCCGTCCCAGTTGTAAGTTACAGCTACAAAAAAGTTTAAATGAACTAATCAAAATAGACAGGAAAACAAGAAAAATAATGATAGAATTTAAAATGTACCACCCAAAATCTAACATAGAAAAGTTATGTATACAACGTACTGAAGGTGGCAGAGGCCTTATACAGCTAGAAAACTATTATATAATAAACACCATAGGATTACAAAAATATCTACTTCAGAGGCAAGGAAAACTGATACAAACAACCACAAAACACGAGCAAAACAAGAAACTGGATCCTGTCTTTAAGGAAGCTGAAAAATACAAATAAGAAGTCATAGTACCTGACAACTATGAAGAAAAAGAAGAAACAACAGAGGCTGTAAAACAACTGAAATCTACACCAAAACTGGAAAAGCAGCGTATCATGATAAAACGATGGCAAGAAAATCCCCTACATGGCAAATATTAGGTTAGGCTAAACAGAAAAAGTAAACAAAGCAAAATCCCAACAATGGTTGAGAAGCTCAGAACTCAAAGCAGAGACTGAAGGATTTTTAATTGCAGCACAAGATCAAAGTCTTACCACCAGAAATCACAAAAAATACATAATGAAAAGAAATACAACTTCAGAATATGTGGTGATGGAGAAGAAACAATAAATCATATTAGCTCTGGCCAAACGGCTGCCCAACTATTTTCTTCAACAATGGTAGTGGTGGTGATTGTGATAATAAAAAAAATTAAAATGATAAGGATATGCCGCAGCTGCTGAAACTAAATACTTCTAATACTACAATAATATTACAACTACTACTATTATGATAGCATGGCGAAAAAGCATGGCGAAAAAGCATGGCGAAAAAGCATGGCGAAAAAGCATGGCGAAAAAGCATGGCGAAAAAGCATGGCGAATTGGAGAACGGACCTGACAGCATACAGAAGAAGTTTGTGGACAGTAGAAATTAGGAGGGGCATCTTCCAAGAGGACTGCCTGTCTCCATTGATCTTTGTACTGTGCTTGATACTACTAACACTGATTCTGAGAAAGCAAAAGATGGGTATGTATTCAAAAGCCGCTAACAAAAAGTCAACCACTTGTTATTCATGGATGACCTCAAACTTTATGGTAAAGAAGAAGCCCAAGTCAGTTCCCTCGTTGATACGGTGTATACTTTCAGTACTGATATCAGAAATGAGTTCGAACTGAGAAAGTGTGGTGTGTTAGTCTTGAAGAGAGGCAAAATCAAATGTATGGACGGGCTAAAGATACCGTCGGGGGAGGTTATGAAGCAGATAGAAGAGATGGGCTATACGTACTTGCGGATTTTGGAAAAGGACAAATTGATGGAGAAAGAAATGACAGAAAAATTTAAGGTGGAGTACTTACGCAGACTGAGACTGATCCTTAAGTCGAAATTAAACGGACGGAATAAGATCGAAACTATCAAATCCTGGGCGATTTCACTCCTTAGATATGGAGCAGGGGTAATCGCATGGACAGTAGACGAACTAAACAGCTTAGACAGAAAGACAAGGAAGTTGCTAACTAGATATGGGTCACTTCACCCAAAAAGTGACACAGGCAAAAAAAGAGGGGGAAGAGGACTTATTGGATGCGAACACAGCACTAGAGCAGAAGTAAACAACATAGCATGATATGTAAAAATATGCCACAGAACCGCTATTATTAGTAGTAAGAAGGTCAGACTTGTGTGAGATGAAAGATTGCAAAGATAAAGCACTATACAAGAAATTGAAAACGAATGAAACTGAAAATAGGTGGGTAAAGAAAAGAATGCATTGTCAATGATTGTTGAAGATAAGACAGACAGAGAAAAAAGATGGCTGTGGATGACTAAAAGTGATTTAAAACCGGAGACGGGGGCTCTAATTTGTGCAGCCCAAGAGCAAGCACTAAGAACAAACTACATAAAATACCGAATAGACAACACAGCAGAAAGTGATAAGTGCAGAATCTGTGGACAAAATGGTGAAACCGTATGGCATATTACCAGCCAATGTACGCTAATAGTCCATAAGGAATATAAGAAACGCCACGACAATATAGCCAGGCTTGTCCATTGGACACTTTGCAACAAGTATGGACTGACAGAGCAAAAAATTGGTGCGACCACAAACCTAAAGGCCTCGTCGAAAATAGAAAGGCAAAGATCCTATGGGATTTTACAATTCAGTGCGACCTATTCCAAACGTAAAGACAGCGAAATGCCGCTAAGCATTTTATCTGGAGCACTGATAACTCCGCCAGATCGCCAATAATAATAATAACAAGCGTTAGCTTCTTTTTTTCTTTTTCTTTTTTTTTTGTTGTTTGTTTGTTTGTTTTGTTTTGTTTTTTCCTACTTCTAAAGATTGTTAGTTATTTTTTAGTGTGATACAACCGGCACACCTGTATCAAAGGTATTCTGGTCGTAAACATCTCATCTTTTTTTATTTTAAACTTTTTTTTTTTACATACAGTAGCCAAGACTACGTTACTCAGTATATCCATACTATTTATTTTTAAATCGTAGGGTGTGATTTAAAGGAGAATTAGCTACAATTTCTAACAAGATGAGTGGTCCGAATGAACTCTTGACCGTATTCTACTAACTGGCGAGCAGAGTTTGTTGCTTTTGTTGTTTTTTAAACTTTGCCCCAATAACATCCTCAAGGGGCACAGAAACTAATACTGAACTACGACGGCACATCACTCGTATTCTGAGAAGTATACTGGTATGCGAAACCAATGAATGTAGCAAAAGTCTACCCCGACTTTTGCTGCAGTCATATAATTTTGTAAGAAAACAAAAAGATGAATTATTTTGGATATTGGCAACGTCTCACACATGGTTTATGGGATACTGACAGACGATGGAGTTGGACGCAGGTATTTCGGTTTGCTCAGATCGGCCATTGAATTTACTGCGATATAATTGACTCGTAACATTCTTGGCGTGGGCAAAACGAACTACTGTTCAATAACAGACGCCTATTTGCCTTTGACTATATCGATGCTACCGCCTGCAACGCATTGGAAAACGAATGAGGGGGTGACTGACATGAAGCAACGTAAAAGAGCGAAACAAAATTGAAAATGCAAAGGGGGGCAGAAGAGTGATGGAGCTGGAGTAAAAGGAAGAGAAAGAATGTAATAAACTAATATAGATTTTAAACTATAAATTATTGAATTGAAACTGTTCAATCATGAGACTACTAGATTATATGCGTCACAAAATATCCAGCTTATAAACAATGCTCATATTAAAAACGCGAAACTTTCAAGTGCACTTTGCATGCCTTTAGACATACATACATACATACATACATACATAAATACATACATACGTACATAAATACATACATACATACATACATACATACACACACAAAATTGCGAAAGAGAAAAATACTAAAAACGGTAATTTTTCCATTAAATTTGAATTTCGATCGACTGTTAAGAACCTTGGCAGAAGAATAAATTGAGCCAATTTTGCCTTTATTTCTCTCTCTCTCTCTCTCACACACACACACACACACACACACACACACACACGCACACACACACACACACTTTCTTTCTACCTTTATCTTTCTCTTTCTTTCTCCTCCTCTATCTAATATGAAATTATCATGATCGCTTTCTTCCTTCTCTCTCTTGAAATCTTCAGATATATTTATGACAATAAACGCGAAATTCTGTCTGTCTGGGACCCTTGTATCTCAGTCTTCATTTGTTCTACATAGACACATTATACCTTTTTGGAATCAGGATGATCCCGGGATTGAAAATCTGCCCTTCATTTGGTTCTTGAACATTCAGCATTCGGATATGATTTAAAAGCAATTGGGTTGCTATTTCTAGCAGGTAAACTTTGGCTGATTCACGCCATCTTGCTTGGCATTTGTCAGACGACGTCAGAGATCAAAGGGGAGATAAATGACATTCGCTTCGTTAATTTTACGTCGAGGTAAGAACTTTGGGACAAATTGGCCAACAGCTGGAATTCAAATTGGGACTGGAACAATAGAATGATTGCATTACAGAATTAATTCTCATCCGTCCTTAACCTCTGATCAAACACCACCAGAGCATCCAGTCTTGTAGATGTATTATAGTCATGCTATTTAGCTCGCTTTAGTTTGGGGCTGCATGCCCAATTAGCCCTCCGCAGGAGCTTGCTTAAAAGTCTGCATGGAGTGCGGCTTTTAAGCTAGTAATTAATAAGATTGCCTTGCATTGTGTATCAATGAGGCAAGACATGTTAAAACAGTCTGTCTACAAATAGATTACCAAATATTCCAAAACCTGAAAAGTATGATATCTTTAGTAATTTTCTGATTTGTCCGAAATGACTGAATAAAAAAAAAAGGAAAAGAGAAGTAACCTTCTCAAATACTTCTCTTGACAAGTGGATGAATCAATCATAGAAGCGTTCATATCGAGAACTAAGGAACTTCAATCTCTACATAGGTACGACTCTTCTATTTTTCGGAGTTACCAGCTTACAGACGGTGGTCAAAAGAACACGAAAATCCTGCTTAACTTAGTTAAGCGCGCGCGCGCGCAATCTGAAGAGAAAGGTGCTATTATGTCTTTCTATCTCCTCTAATATAAATTCAATTTTAAAATTTCTATTGGTATTATTACATTACCGCTTCAATGTCTCTCCTTTCTATGACTCTTTCTCATCAGCGATAGTTCTGTGTTTACAGAGCCATGTGCAAATTCGAATGGCGAATACCTCTGTCTTTAAAGTCTTTGAGACAGCCACGCGTATATTAAGCAATAAACCCTTTTATGAATGTTGAAAGCAAGCTAAGAATTTATAATTTAATTTAATACGTCTTTATTAGAACATCTATCAATGTTATTATCACACACATATACATACATGCATACATACATACATACATACATACATACATACATACATACATACATACATACATACATGTATGCATATATATATATATTTACATATATATATATAATATATGCATGCATATACATATATACCATCTCTGTCTCTTTATATCATTGATTCACGGATATTCATTCAGCCACTTACGATATTATAGACGGACAAAATCTCTGAATTTAAGTTGTATACTGCTATTTTGCAACATTTATCAGTATCAATAGATTACGGCTCTCTTTCTCTCTCTTTTATCCCTTTCTGTCTGTTTCTGTCTCTTTTTTATGGGCATATGTTCCCGCAGTCATATTTAAATGTCTAACGTTGGTTTTGTGTTGATGAGAAAACTACAAAGACTGTTGAAGTATGAAGAAATTTCATAATGATTGTTCTTAGTCAACCTAATATTTATTTATGTTATATGATTCCATCAAAAGGTTATTAACATAAATAAGAATCGACGACATGGATATGAATGTGTTTAACTATGTTACTGCTGTTTTGTTTATTTTATGGCTGTATCTGAGAGAGAAAGAAGAGATACATGCATGTTGGTATATTATTAGAAGAAAGAGATATGCTAGAGACGGTCTTAAATAATATGGACTAACAATATAATCTCCATGTGCAATTAAGATTATATATGGTGAGTTTTGAAATCTAAATTTATCTATACAGACAAAAGTGAATGTTCTCGAACCGTCTGTTGGAATTTCGGAGCGAAAGTCAAGGCAGTCGTTTTTTATGATGTCTACCGACATCCTGTCACCTCTGAATCAAATATATATATGTAGGTAGCCATGTTGGATATCCGCATAGGCGTTTTCACTTTTGTTGCTATAAAATTATCAAAATTAGTAATATTTGATACACTGTGAATCTGAATCTAACTAAAAATGCTGTGGAATGGATTACATGGAGATACCTGCTATAAGAATCCCCTCGCAGAATACATGTATGACAAACAAACGAGTCCAAAAACAGAGAAATGTGACTTAAGTGCATGTGTGTACGTCGTGTGTTCATCTTCTGTCTACGATCTATGTGACAAAATCAAATAATTAGGAAGACAATGAAAGATAAATTCATTCTCTGCAGTTCATAAGATTGTTCAGAATTTGAAAAAAATGTTCATGCACAGAAATAGTCAGTGAAGATTGCAGAACAAGCGTGATATATATGTATAAAAGGACGTTATGGTATAATTTTGCAAGTCAAATTGTGAATGCGTGTATGTATGTTTACATCGTTAAATATTCTTAAGAAGAGAATGAGAAAGGAAAGAATATAAATGAGTGCAATGCAGAAATATATAAAAAAAAATCATATATAATATTTGTACGTATCTGGTCAATAAACTCTTCTGCCATTTGGGGTTTTAATGTTTCTTTTGAATCAATATTCCTCTGTAGAGTATTTACATATGTCCTGACAAGAGTCAGTATTTTTTTTTTTTTTTTACATCTGATGTACGAGACTTGGATGCTGATATAAGCTAAGTAACAATAGAGGTGTTTTTCTTTTTATTTTATCGTTCGATACTCCTTTTCATCAAACATAACAATCACGAAATATCCAGAATGTGCATGCAAAACACGACAGGGTCCTGCGTAAAAGATGTGAAGTGCTTTCTCTACTGTTTGACTGCGAACGAAAACAAGATGTCGGCAGGGATATGCGCGTAGCCATTTCTTGTCGAGCAAGCATAATTGGCAATTCACACACACACACACACACACACACACACACACACACACACACACACACACATACATATATATATATATATATATATATATATATATATATATATCCTTTTTTTTTTGAAGCTGAAAAAACATCACCCAAAAACTGCTACTCAGAGTTTCACGTTTCCGTTCGTCGGGCAGTTGTGATCAAGAATGGAATTTAAAAAAACATATTACTCTGCCTTCAGTATTCGAGTACTATTTATGTGCTTACTCGTGTATATATATATATATATATATATATATATATATATATATATATATATATATATATATATATATATATATATACATATATATGTGTATATATATATACAGCTGAGTATACATATATATATATGTGTGTGTATGTGTATATATATGTGTATATATATATATATATATATATATATATATATATATATATATATATATATATATATATATATATATATGTATGTACGTTATGTATGTATGTATGTATGTATGTATGTATGTGTGTGTGTGTGTATATCTTCGCAGTTTATGCACATAATTAAACTCATCGTTAAGCACGTTGGTACCTCCAACCACCATCTGTCAGTATTTCTGCCGATGTAAAAATAAGATCAGTTTTAACCACAATCTGATACTGAGTATTATTAAAAATAGATATTCCAGCCATCACTTTGAGTTACCATATGATTTTAAGCTATTTTCATTTGAAGATAAAAATATTCGACCATTCCATTTCAGGCAGGGTGATAGACTGTTGTATGAGTTCTCTTAGTGCCAAGCAAATAAGTGATTTCAATGAAAAGACTAGATTTATATTGCCGACCTCTATCAGCAGTTATGACAGCAGACATTCCAAAATGCGCAAGCCAGTCATAAAGCAATACTTTGACTATAGTTTCAACCTAAATGTCTAGAAAAAGAATGATTTTCTAAAAACCAACAAAAGTTTTTCTTTTTATGACTACTGACATTCTGTTACAGCCTCTACAAGATGTAGGTGTGCTGGTTATCCGCGTAGGCGTTTTGATGTTTGCTGTTATAAAATTATCAAATATTATAATATTGATTAAACTGCAAATTTAAATACTAGCAAAGATGGTGTAGATTCAATTCCAAAAAAGGATCTGCTACAAATTCAATTAGTAAACATCTCAGTAACAAAAGCTGTTACAAATGATGGGCGCAAGCTCGGAATTTTTCATTTGATATAATTTCATTTCTATCCTTTTAATTTTTATTCATTTTTTTTTTTTTTTACTTGTAGAATCTGACGGAATGAGCAATGTACATAACCTTCGCGGGCATTCTGAGATTAATGAGACTGATGTTACTAATGTTCCTCTTAAACAGTTCCAAGTCGACACCTACAGCATGGTGATAAGCAGGAGAGAAATTCCAGAAAGGGATAGCTTGAGCGAAGTGGTTAGTGTGGAAACTGATGAGAATCGACATAACATAGGAGATGACAGGAGGAGAAAGTAGTCTAGAGTACCTTAGTGGGAGTGACCCATGGCTAACCAACTCTCAGGAGCAAATGCCATTACAATCCCTGGTACACCCAGGATGTTCTTCTGCCGAGAGAGATCCTCATTGATAGTGAGATCTAACATTTGTAGTGATCGTGAGGGCGCTCTAGTTTGGCGCTGTTTATGTTTAATAAGTTTGTGTTGCGAAGGTATTTTCCTGAAATGAGCAGTGCTTGCATTATTGTACTGTTGAAAGAGTCAAAATTTGGATGTCCAGACTGAAGAATGCTTTTGAGATCTCCGTACATAGAATCAGAACAGGTGTAACATGTGATATCTAGAGAGTGCGTATGTGATATATAGTTGGGGAAGATTAAGAAGAAATGAAGGTTTGTGCTATTTGGATATTAATCTTCATTCCTCCTTAAATTTCCCATTAAGAGTGAACGTTGTTAGACGTGACGGCAAATAGGTCATTGACCTATAGAAGTATTGGGTTGGTGCATAATTATTGCGGCTTTTTTTCAGCAAATTTTATCCAACAAAAACAATAACAACATGTAACAAAAACATCTTTAAATGATTACTCCGGAGCATGTTCACCATCTACTTCAATTACTGCTTCCCATTTGCTTGGCAGACGGTCAGAACGTCATTTAAAGATGCTTTTGTTCAATATTGTTATTGTTTTTATTGAATAAAAATTTGTTGAAAAAAAAGCCGCAATAATTATGTACCAACCCAATAAAAGAGTGACGGACACACCAGAGTTGATAGGGTGTGGGATACAAAAAGTTTTGTGAAAATGTAGTGTGATCTGATAGGAAGCTACAAATTCAAGTGATGAGAGACAAGTTGAACCCATAGACGGGGAGTTTCGACATGAAATCCGCATCTCCAGGTGTGACAGTACTTCTTGATACACCAAACATTTCGGCTGTTTTCATTACGGTAGCGCCTGCCATACGAGCACCAAGCGACCAATCTTTGAAAGTCCGATAGATCTGTCATTTTAATAAATTTTAATTACCTTTTTCTGATGATATCTGAAAAGAAACAGCAATTTTAGCAAAACATATTAAGCAACACTAATAATAAATCAAAAAACATAAAAAATAATTAAGCTTTTGACTGTTTTATAGATATTTCAAAATTATGATGTTATGATGCTAGGTGGTTCCATTATTTTGTCCAACCCCTGTATGTATGTATGCATGTATGTATGTATGTATGTATGTATGTATGTATGTATGTATGTATGTATTATGTATGTATGTATGTATGTATGTATTATGTATGTATTTATGGACAAACACACACACAATGGGCATGAATATGCTTACCCAAGGACAGATAGGCATCAAGTTAGTGCTGGGACAGTTCTAATTTTCAAAATCCAACTTCTAATTAGAGTAGTTACTCCAGAAGCAGGTGAGTATGCTAGAAGAAAGAAAAAAGTTCGTGTGAATACCAAAAAAGAGGGATAAACAATCATAGGTGTACGAATATATTTACTTAAGTTGTTACATAATATTACAAAATATAGTGATACCTTAACAGTTGTTTCTTTGCATCTTGTAAATACTCGATATTATTAAGCATGTTATGCAATTAGGAGTAACAAAAGCGTATAAGAAGATTAATATCAGTACACATAAACAAGGATACATAAGTATCTTGTGCGTCCATAAATAATACATCATCGTCAGAAAGGCAAATACCAAATGCGAAGGAAGGGAAATTTTCCAGGAATAATTAGTGACATCGAGAAATCAGATTAAGAATGAGTGATATAAAGAGAGAAAATAGGTTATTGTAGAAGACGAGGAGGGGAAGAAAGGGAGAATGCGAAATCATGCGAAGTAAATAAATCAACTAGTAGGAAAGACATAAAGTAAAGGATGGGGTTAAGGAAGTAGAAACCTAGTTTAAAAGGAAGGAGATAAGGAAAGAAGGGTTATGAGAGTGTAGGAGAAGGAAAGATAACGATTAATGTGTAAAGAAATATAAAGTATGATTAGTGGAGAAAAAGAAAATGGGAAAAAGATAAAAAAATTAAAGAGATAGTCGATCATTCTAAGAAGCCTAATCTACTGCAAGGAAGGGTTATAGATCCAAGTAATGAAAGAGGGAGGAGTGGTAGGTATGGAAGTGAAATCATAACAAAGAAGGGAATGCTAAGAAGAGAAGATCCCTTACTGCGTTTAGAGAAAGCGCGGTTGCTTGTTAACGACCTCGTCAGAGATCAGTGTCTGTTGATTAAGAAGGGTGCCAATAGATGTAACATATATGACGGAGGATTACTAACAGGAATGTTAGTACTAACAGGAATGTTAGTACTAACAAGAATGTTAATACTAACAGGAATGTTAGTACTAACAGGAATGTTAGTAGGAAGCAGGGGCTGTTTTAAGCCAATTAGACAAATTTATTCAAATTGAACCCTGTGCCAAATGAGGGCCCCGCGCATACGCTCGACTTGTAATAAAACAAAACTTTCATATGAACTTTCAGTTTTAGTATATCATTGTGGCGAATGGTGATTTTAGTATATCATTGTGGCGAATGGTGGAGCCTCAAGCCCTCAACGTTTTTGGCTGGGACTGGTGTACTACACGAAGCATAAAACATCAATCTTCAGCTTTTGTAGAGTAGAGTTCCCCACTGACAATTCTCTAATTGGGCCCCGTACTTCCTACCGCCGGCCCTGTGTGGAAGGAAATATTATATACAATTATATTAATAACAACAACAACAACAATTACAATAACTAGCGGTACCTGTGCAAATTCCAAGGTTTTTCCGAAAATTTTATGACGGAAGTGTATATTTTTTTGAAGGCATTTTATTCTTGAGTTGGTATAAAACTCCACATAGGTAGTATTGAAGGTGCCGTCTCAAAAAAGAATGTCTCTGAGAGTTGCATTCTTGCTTTTTCTGAGTTATTATCTGTTATTTTACACTTTACATCAAGAAGTAAACAAACTATAGAACAAAATCGAAGCTATTATCTGTAATTATCTATAATATTCTGCTACTCTACAGTGGTAAAGTTTCAACAAATTTTGATACGGTAATCTGAAAAAAAAAAACTATAAAAGCGTTTTATCCTAAACCTTCGCATTCTTGTTAGCTGACTGTCCATAATTTATAAACAATTATAAGTTTCGATTGAGCAGACGATGATAAATTGCACTAAAGTGCATGCATTAACCCATTAACTGCCAAATATTTTTTTAGTCATATTTTTTGGCTTTACCGGGTGTCTTAGGAGTATATAGTATTTAAATTTTCTTCATATGTGAATTATTTTGGAAATTATAAATTTTTGAAAAGTCCCAAATAATAAACATTTTAGTTTTTTTTTTTAAACTATAGTTTCAAATGCAAATGTGCATGAAATATCAATAAATGATATAGATGGGAAATGCAAAAGAAGAAAAAACGTTTTCAAAACAGTCAATATTTTTGTAGTTGCAATTTATGACAAAATGTTCTCTAGAATTAGCCAGAGTCAATATTGACAAACTTTAACTACTAAATATTGTTAAACACACCTCTGCAAATGCAATGTACATAAACAATTCGCTTTAAATTCAGTAAACAACCGGCAGTGAGACTGTTTTTAGCAGATCCCCAAATGGGACTCACGGCAGGCAATGGGTTAAGTGATGGCGGTAAAAAAAATATTTTAAAAGACATTAAAAAACTGCACGTTTAGCTGACCAGTCACCACCGCCACCATTAACCAATATTCCAACTGACGTCACCAGTACCACTATACATATCAGTAACAAGGCTCAGTCCAAGTTATATGTCAATTAAAATTATTTTCATTTGTTTTCATTCAGTTCAGCTATCTATCCATTTATCTATTTGTATATTTATCATTATATTTGCCTATATAGCTATTAATGTCTCTATTTATCTATATCTATATCTATTGATATATTTGTAGACCTACCTGCCTACATTCCAACCTTTCTACTTAACCTTTATGTTTATCAATCCGTCATTTCTACTTTTCTCCTTAAATTTATCGAACCATTTTCTAATCAGCGCGCTTCTTTCAGTAAACAGTCACTCATAATCTTTCTTTTTTTCACTCTCTCTTCCTCTTTCTTTCCCTCTCCCTCTCCTTCCTCTCTCTCACTGCTAAATCGCTTCTGTCTCTCTTTTCGTCTTTCCCTTCAACTAGCCAAGTAACAACATCACACATTTGGCCTCAGCGTGTTAAAACATTTATAAAACCAATAACAATAATAACAATAATGATAATGTATAAAAATTAGTAAAAATTACAACCTTAATAGAGCCAAAACTAAAAGTAGAATAGTAATAATAATAACAACAACAACGATGATGATGATGAAGATGATGATTTATAGCGAAAATACTGCATTGAAAACTGTGAAAAGTGGGCTAGAGAGAAGCAAAATGTGGTACGAACATAAACCACAGAGAATGGTGGAATGTTGTTGTTGTTGTGTCACGGGAAAGTCATTATGCAAATAACAGTAACATACGTACTCGTTCAATACCACTTCTTTATCGTTTGTCGATTGGTGAAACTTCTCAATCCAAATAGATCAGGTACTTGAGGACACAAGTCGGACCTAGTGGTGGTGGACAAGGTGAGCCACATGTGCTCTGTAATTGATGTTGCGTGTTCCTTTGACCCACGAATAGCCGTATACAACCCTTTTACATACGAAATAGCTCGACTGTGAAAAACAAAATGGGTTAAAATGCTGCCAATTATTGTTGGGTCCTTGGGGAGAGTATCAGGAGGTATTAAGAGGAATATGAAAGAAAGGGGACTAGAGTTCCCAGTAGAGGTGTTGCAAAAAGTTTGCCTCCTTAGCACGGCCAGAATCATCAGGAAAGTATTAGATAGTTGAAGAGAACAGATAACATGATAGGCGGCATGTAGTAAACCCGCTCTTCGTGCAAGACTTCGGGAGTTCCAAAAGAACCAGAGTTAAATAATAATAATAATAATAATAATAATAATAATAATAATAATAATAATAATAATAATAATAATAATAATAATAGTAATAGTAGTATTAATAATAATAATAATAATAGTAGTAGTATTAATAATAATAATAATAATAATAATAATAATAATAATAATAATAATAATAATAATAGTAGTAGTAGTAGTATTAATAATAATAATAATAATAATAATAATAATAATAATAATAATAATAATAATAACAACAACAACAACAACAACAGCAACAACAATAATAATAATAATAATTATTATTATTATTATTATTATTTCTAAAGGCACAAAGCCTGAAATCTAGGGGGAGGGGACTAGTCAATTACATCAACCCCTGTGTTTCACTGGTACTTAATTCATCGACTCCGAAAGGATGAAAGACAAATGGATCTCGGAGGAATTTGAACTCAGAACGTAAAGACGGACGAAATGCCGCTAAGTATTTTGCCTGGCTCTACTAACGATTCTGCCAGCTCGCCGCCTTGATAATAATGATAATCCATTCTACTGTGGGTACAAGTCCTCAAATTGGGGTGGGGGGCTAGTCGATTACATCGACCTCAGTGTTTCACTGGTACTTAATTTATTGACTCCGAAAGGATGAAAGGCAAAGTCGACCTCGGAGGGATTTGAACCCAGAACGTAAAGACGGACGAAATGCCGCTAAACCCGGCGTTCTAACGATTCTGCCAGCTCGCTGCCTTAGTGAAAATAATAATAACGATAGAAATTCTGCACTACCCCTAAGATAAGAAGAAATGAAAATGTAGAGTTTCCACTAAATGCTCAAATGGTTGTTGTTGCGCTATAACGTTGCCAAAAAGTATCCACTTGCTACCCACTACAATTCTACCAAAGTATACATCAGGTCTTCAGTCAGTTTCAGGTACCAGTATCTGGCACATATCAGCTCTTTTTCTAACATTAAGCACAAAACTTCAATTTCGCTGGCAACTTATATTCACCACGTTAAAGCTTAAAACATTTTATATGATACTTCCTGGAAAGCATTACCAAGGAAGTCGGATAACATGCAACTGTAGAAAATCGCTTGAAATATCAACTGAAAATAACGGTACTTTGTCGGTTACGACGACTTGGGTTCCAGTTGATCCGATCAACGAAACAGCCTGTTCGTGAAATTAACGTGCAAGTGGCTGAGCACTCCACTCGTACCCCTAACGTAGATTTCAGGGAGATTCAGCGTGACGCAGAAGTGACAATGCCGCCTTTTGAGCTACAAATACAACTCATTTTTGCCAGCTGAATAGACTGGGGCAACGTGTAATAGACTGTCTTGCTCAAGGATACAAGGCGCCGCCGGGATTCGAACTCTCGACCTTACGATCGTGAGACGATTACCCTAACCACTAAGCCACGCACCTTCACAAATGAAAATAATAATCTTCTATTAAAATAATTAAGTGACATAACAATTTCGTGCCGCCACAACATTTTGTACAACCTTTCCTTTTTACCACAGATCGATCTGCTCAAATCAATTCATATCAGTATAATTTTTATTTTTATTTTAGGCTCTCCTCTTCGCTCCAAACTCATTCCTTGTACCTTCTTTTCACATTTAATTGCATAAACTGGTATGAATTAAGAATTACCTACAACTAAATGAAATTTTAAATTTATTAATAACCCCACCACACAAACATTCACACACTATTTCGTAGCTTCTGCAATTTCGCTCTAGATCAGTGCTCCGCAACTGGTATGCCGCAACACACTGGTGTGCCACGAGACGATGGTAGGTGTACTGCAGTGTAGCCTGAATATAATTTTTTT
>NC_142933.1:46658750-46663750 GCF_046866305.1 Octopus bimaculoides | reverse complement strand
ATTATATAGATAAAGGGCTAATTCAATTGAAACTAATCCTCAATAAACTTAGCATTTGCTTAATCCCTGTAAAATACTGCTTTATCTGTACACAAATGCGATTTTACTCGATAATTATCTTAAGAAGATCATTATATAATTTTAGTCAATATTTCCTGTAAAATGAAAACAGTTAATACTTTTAAAACAAATAATAACAAATGTAAATGCTTTGAATAATAAATAATTTTTGAAATATCACTGAAAAGTTATCATCCATTTCTAATTAAAACAGATAATGACTAGAGATTTGTGATTCAAGTCAACCATTAATAAATGCAGTTATTAATGTGCTTTCAGTGTCTAGTAAAACAACTCTTTGGCAAAATCTCACACTAAAGAGTATATGGAAAGGATTTTTTTCTAAAACTACATTTCTAAATATTCTGGTGCAAAAATTAAAGCTAAGGCCATGTGTGTGTGTGTACGTGTGTGTGTACGTGTGTGTGTGTGTGTGTGTGCGTGCGTGCATATGTGTGTGTGTATGTTAGTGTCTCCTTGACTTGACATTACTTGATAGTGTCTCCTTGATTTGACATTGCTTGATACAATGGAATCTTCTGTGAAACATGTTGGGCCATGGAGAAATGGTAAATTACTTGGAAAGAGATGAAAGTTGGCAACAGGAAGGGCATCCAGCCATAGAAAACCTACCTGAATGAATTCTCTCTGACCAATCCATATATAGAAAAGCGAACACTAAACCGATGATGATTGATAATATTTTATATATATATATGTATACATATATATATGTATCCAGACCCAGCTTCTAATATTTATATGATATCATTAAGGCAGCGAGCTGGCAGAATTGCTAGCACACCGGCCAAAATGCTTAGTAGTATTTTATCTGTCATTCTGAGTTCAAATTCCACCTAGGCTGGCCTTTATCTTTCATCCTTTTGGGGGTCAATAAAATAAGCACCAGTTGAACGCTGGATGGCAGTGAAATCAACTTACTCCTTCCCTCAATATTGCTAGCCTTGAGCCAATATTTGAAACCAATATTTATATATCATTGATCATCATCAATTTAATGTCCACTTGTCCATGTTCATATGGGTCAAAACAGAACTCACCAAGAGATTTTCTTTGGCTGAATGCCCTTCCTGTCACCAATTCTCATCTGTTTCCAAGTGAGGTAAAATTTCCCCATGATACATCTTTTCTCATGAATATTATTTATATGAAGGTGATGCTCATTTATAACTATTATGTAATATGTAATATCAAGACAAGGAGACACTAACATAGTCACACACACACACACACATCTATGTGAATGTTTGTTTGTGTGTGTGTGCAAGCATGTATATGTGTGTGCATGTGTGTAATGTGTATGGTGTGTGTGTGTGTGTGTGTGTGTCTGTGTGTGTGTGTGTAGTTTATTATATTATCCAGTTTTATTCAATTCACTAGAGAAACATATTCTATTCATTTGAAAAAAATACGAAATTCCAAAATAGATATTTCTCTTCACTGATAGTAACACAAAATATCACATACATTTGTCTGTTGTTGATGTTTGTACCCATTTAACAGTCTTCACAATTGTCTGGTGTGTGGTGTTATTTTAATTAACCTTAATTAATTATCACTACATCAGCATTGTTTGGATTGTAATTTATAATTTTTTTAAATTAAATTGCTAAACAATCATTACTTATTAACTTAGTTCTATTCTCCCTGCTCTCTCAATGCAAAATATTGAGGTTATTATATTTAAACTACATACATATATACATACATACATATATATACATACATATATACATACATATATACATACATACATACATACATACATATACATACTTATATATATTTGTGTGCGTATGTTTGTATGTGTGTGTGTATATATATGCGTGTATGTATGTATATACATGCATATGTGTGTGCATTTGTGTGTGTATATATATGTATTAATTGAAGTGTTCAGTATTATATACCCATTACAGCTGATGTTACCAATCAATTTCGCACTAAGGGTTCAATGGAGTGTTAAGTAACAGTCCGATTATGTAACCCTGTGCTCTTCAGAGGTAGCTGTGATGGAATATATATATATATATATATATATATATATATATATATATAAATAAGAAGAATCATCATCATGATCATCGTCATTTAACGTCCACTTGCCATGTTGGCATGGGTTGGATGGTTTGACTGAGGACTGGTGAGCCAGAAGGCTGCACCAGGCTCAATTTGATCTGGCAAAGTTTCTACAGCTGGATGTCCTTCCTAACACTAACCACTCTGAAAGTGTAGTGGGTGCTTTTATGTGCCACTGGCATGAGGGCCAGTCAGGTGGTTCTGGCAATGACCATGCTCAAAAGGTGTTTTTTACATAGTTTTTCCTCCTGGAATGTAACAGAAGCTCTTCTCTGCACATTTTCAGTGTTTATAACACCTGAGCATTTGTTACATACAAAAACTATCTTCCCAGTTAGCCTTCCTTTGTTATTGCTGCACTTCTTATGTATCCATAGCTTACACTGGGTACATCTTATGGAGTTTCTACCTATGCTTTTCTACAGATCGAGCAGGGCCATCTACCTGAAGGGATTTGTGATTTGTCTCCCATCCTACTTATTAAGACTTTGGTTTTAGTTAAGTTGACTCTAAGGCCCTTCGATTCTAATCCTTGCTTCCACACCTGTAACTTTTCCTCTAGTTCTGATAGTGACTCAGCAATTAGAGCAAGGTCCCAGGGCCATCCTGTCTTGAATTCCTTTGTTATTGTCTGGAGGACTATGATGAGAATATGAATAACTGCACATGCCATAGGAAATCTGCTTGTCCACTCTTGAACCAGTATGTCCCAAAAAAACATAGTATGTAAATGTGTAATTTCCACATCCTAACATAAATAAGTGTAGATAGGTACCACGGAAAACCAATTCAAAGTCTGTTATCAAAACCACATTTCATCATTCTGAAAAATAAATAGACAACACATGACCTCACTGGCTGACCTTATATGGGGACTGAAAAAATCAAAAATTAAATACCAAATGGAATGGTCAAAAATAAAAAAAATGCACATCCATGTAATTCGCTATCCAACAAATGTGACCTTTGCCTTGAGGAAGTATTGAGTATACTGCTGAGTAATGAAAATCTGTTAAACCAGCATGATGAGAAAATTCCAAGGTGTAACCACCATGCCAAATATGCATTTTCCAGATGGAACAGTGTATAAAATTACAATTATTATTGTATTTCAGTAAACCCATCCTTTCCCATCTTCACATCTGTATAGGGATGTGTATATTTATGATGGAGTGTCCAACGATATAACTATGTACATGAATATGAGTAGATAAATGTATGTGCATCTATGTATGGAAGGGAATGTCTTTGCTGATCGGTATGTGTGTATGGGGAGTGCATCTGTATATATGTACATATATATTTTGTGCATCAGCATGGCCGCAGCTCTGAGCTGAAACTTTGAAATGAAAAAAAAAAAAAAAAAAAATATATGCATGTGTATGCATGTGTGTGTGTATGTATGTATGTATGGGGATGCCCAGAGATGTAGTAGTATATCTCTGTGTGAGTTATTGTATAAGTATGAGCATATGTGTGAGGGTATTTGCAAAATAATAAAATTTAGCATGTGCAGACTAACATGTGAAACAAAGTAAACAGACAATGTACACAATGCCTCTCATGTCGAGCGTGTAGAGGCACGCTCACAGCGAGTGGATTGAAACTGTCAACATTTGCTAGATTCAAAGGTGCCAGTCGGATGTGATAGCATCAAAATCAAACATTTACTTGCGGAGACGATGATTTTATATCACCCGAGGAGATACAACTAGGTCCTATTATACAGGTAAGCAGTTACTTAATTTAAATTTAAATCCTGTATATATATGGATCTATGTTGTATCGAAACATGTGTAGTGGTCATTAAACAGCTGTCAAATCGTATTCCTTCTTTCTTTTGACTCTATTTATTCTTTCCTTTATATATATATATATATATATATATATATATATATATATATATATATATATATATATACATACATATATACACACAAACATTTCAAAATAAATAAACGCCATCATTTTTTGAAAGATTTATTTCTGGAGACAAAATAATGTCATATGAATTTAAATACTTAATTTAGTATTGGCATGTCTTGTGCAGTTTTTTATGATTTAATGATTTAATGATTTAACATGCATGAGCATCATGCTAATGACTAGATTCCACACTGATAAAACAGTATAATGAGAGTGGATATTTACTTTTCAGACGTTTGTGTATATATAACTATATTTGGATTGAACCAATGAGGGACCTAAAAGTAAGAAACAAATGTTCCAGATTACACTGGGATGCCACATGTTGTAACACCTTCTCTAGCTGCAACATAGTGTGTTCAGCCTCCTGCCCAGGCTCTATTGCTTGTCATGCTGAGAAAAGCAAACTGTCAAAGTATCAGTCACTCTTTGACAGGTTTATATTTAAGCCTGTAGCCTGTAGCAGCGGAGACCTCTGGCATTCTCAGCCCCCTAACCATATCCCTGCTCACCACTATCAAGGTGGAGATAGCTATCTGCAAGTACAAACCCCATGAGTTGGAGTCGCTGTTCCAGCACATATTCACTATCTTCTGGGGCAACACCTTTCCCATTTTGTCTTCTGGGACCATGAGGCAGTCTGAATTAAATGAAATCTAAGAATTTCATAGCTTACTACATGGACTATAAACTTATGCAGTCCTTCTTTGTTATATACAGTATCTACTTCATACAGCTAAACATTGGCTTTCTGATTTGAAGGCTTAATCAGCCACACATAGCTAAGGAGGCAGATTCCATGTGATCATGCAGTTTACTATGTAAATTGATGTCAAAGAAGTACTTCTGATGGTCATTACTGATATGTCTTAAATCATAGTTCTGCTTGATGAAGCCAAGTTGGGTCTAAACCA
>NC_142933.1:46623750-46653750 GCF_046866305.1 Octopus bimaculoides | reverse complement strand
TTTTTTTCTCATAATCCTTTCTGTCAAAGAGCATAGACTTGAAGCGTAGAAGACTTTTCCATTCTTCCTGAACTTTAAACTAATACTCCTGCTTGTTGTTCCTACACCTGTCTTCGTCTTTTGTTTTCTGTATGCTAGCATGGAAGGCGGACGTTAAACGACGATGATGATGATGATGATATATATATATATAATGGAGAAATAATACAAAATGTATAAATAGATGATGAGTAAAGCAGCGGTACAGTTTCAATTACCTGTTGTTATATATATAGTGGGTCATCCCATAAATAATGCGATTTTTTTATACTTCTTTTATTTTTCAAAATTAAGTTAAACAAAGTTCTTTTTTAATCTAAAATATACTCTCCTTCATTTTCTACAATGCTCTTCCATCTGTCTGGTAGACTTGCAAGGCCCCTCTTCCAAAATTCACTTGTCCATGACAAAAAATACTTCTCCAATACTGTTATGACCTCATTTACAGAATTCATATTTTTCCCATCCAAATGATTTTGAAGACTGCAGAATAAATGATAATCAAATGGGGCAATGTCCAACAAATATAGTGGGTGGGGCATCATTTCCCATTCAAACTGCTCCAGCTTTTGAAATGTCACTCTTGTTGTATGTGGCTGAGCATTATCCTGATGGAAGAACACCTTTTGTCTTGAAACCAAAGATGGTTGTTTTTCTTCCAGCACTGACTTAATCTGCTCAGGCTGCTTGCAGTAGATCTCCTTTGTTATTGTTTGGTTTGAGTTTAAAAGGTCAAAGTGGACTAAGCCTTTCATATCCCACCAAACAGATAACAACACCTTACCTGGGGGGAGACCTTCTTTAGCCTGGGGTGCCAGTGTTTCTCCTTTCCTTACCCACTGTCTTTGGTGCTTGACATTTTTATAGAGAATCCATTTCTTATCACCAGTCACTATTCAGTCCAAGAAAGTTTCATTCATGTGATGTGACAGCAAAGAAGAGCACACATTCACTCAGAAAGTTTGTGAGGAATCCATTGACCCAATTTGCTGACTTTTTTGATGGCACACAGGTATCGATGAATGGTTGAATGACCAAATCCAAGCTTCTATGCTAGTTCCTCAACGGTTACAATGGGATTTTGTTCTACCGGGGTTTGCAGGACATCCTAATTGAGCTCTACAGATCTTCCAGAATGAGGCTCGTCTTCTAGGCTGTAGTTTCCAGCTCGGAATTTCTGGAACCACCATTGACACTGGCTTACACTTATTGTCCAATCCCTATATATTGCATTAATATTCCTTGCACTTTCTATAATGTTGTTGTCTTTATTGAACTCATAAAGCAAAATATGCCGAAAATGCTCCTTTGTCACTTCCATTATAGCTTTGAAAAAATAACTCCTTACACTCTCAAGTGGTCCATAGTCATCAATGCCAAGCCTTACAGCAGTTATAATAACAAGTGTTATCTCTGCATAGCTGAGGTTTTGGCTATTTTGAAATCCACAGATTGTCTCAATGAACGCAGCAGTATAATATTCACCTGCAAATATCGGCCACTAAATCTATTCTCAAAATATAAATAATTACAACCCCACCCAGCTCTTTTCTCCCGCTAACCTTCATACACTTTTTCCTTCCTTCTTATCCACCCTCACTACCACTATGTATTAAATCAACAATATTTCTCCCCTTTAATTCCTTGATTATCAATTACAAACTTCTCTCCATATTTTTCCTTACCATTAGGCACAGGCATGGCTGTGTGGTAAGAAGCTTGCTTCCTAATCACATGGTTCTGGGATTCAGTCCCACTGCATGGCACCTTGGGCAAGTGTCTTGTACTGTAGCCTCGGGCTGACCAAAGCCTTGTGAGTGTAGATGGAAACTGAAAGAAGCCTGTATATATATATATGTGTATAATTATTACAAATTAAAAGGGTAAAGGATTATCAATTTATTAATTTATTAATAAATCGGTATGTGGTGAAACAAATATTTGCTGATCCCTAAATTATGTTTATAAATATATATATATATATGTTTATGCATCTGTGTTTGTCCCCTCACCATCGCTTGACAACTGATGTTGGTGTGTTTACATCCCCGTAACTTAGTGGTTCGGTAAAAGAGACTGATAGAATAAGTACTAGGCTTACAAGGAATAAGTACTGGGGTCGATTTGTTCGACTAAAGGCAGTGCTCCAGCATGGCTGCAGTCAAATGACTGAAACAAATAAAAGAATAAAAGAATCTAAAAAAAATTTTTTCTTTTCTTTTATTTCAACTCCCTCCTCCTCCTACCCCTCCATCCATAAACTTACAAGTACATATGCCTACATACACCTCCACCACTTCATACTGTTTTCTTTTCTTTTTTTTTTTACTTATAATACCACTCCCCTGCTAATTTCTGTGATTTGGCCAAAAAAGCCCTTTGGATATCAAGTGAAATACCTGTGCTTAAATTCCTCACTCTACCTTGCTTTATCCATATACACTTTCTTTCTTCCCCACGACCAAAAATACTTCCCCACCTTCTCCCCTTCAAATTATCTTTTCTTTAAATACCAATCCCCTTACTAAATTCTGTGATTCAGCCAAAACAACTCTGTTATTCATTATCAGTCAACTGACCTTGTTCTCACTCCATTATATTTTCTTCTTTTTTCCTTTCTTCTAATATTTATTTCTCCCTACATTTATATACTCCTCTCATACTGTGTTCTCTACTACACATTCTGATTGAATCTTCCTTGAATCAACATGTACCTCCTTACAATAATATAACCTTTAATCTAATCAAGATATCCTTGGCCTGAAAAGTAGCCAGCAGTATACACCTCACTTGGATTTTACCACTTCTGAAGTTTAACTTGCTCTGAAACATGTAGCCTCGATCTTTCCTACTTCATTCTCTAACTCCTGTATGTATATATATATATATATATATATATATATATATATATATATATATATATATATATATATATATGTGTGTGTGTGTGTGTGTGTGTGTGTTACATGGAAAAATGCAAGCATGAAAAGTAATATTCTTAAGATTATAAACCTGGAAAAGTACAGGACAAGTTATTACACCTGTGAAAGTATAGGACTTCTAGTAAAGTAAAGAATATATGTATGTATGTATGTATGTATTAGACTTCTAAGTAGTTTCCGTCTAGGAAACATCAATCAAGTCATGGATGGTGACTCATAAGTAGATGTTACTTATTTCAGCTTCACGCTTTAATTCTGTGCCAAACAAACAACTAATAGTGAAGCTCTCTGTGAGATAAACACCTGGAATTTACCTCTTCCTCCCACAACACCAACCTTAAGAAGTCTTTTGATGTAACCTAGGCATTATTGTTAACAAAAATCTGTATTGGTTGAACCACATTTCTAAAAATGTTGTAGTGGTGATTTGAAACCTTAACTGCTAGAAAATTAGTCAGGAACCACAGTGAACCAGCATAGTTTCACATAAGTCTATTAATCAACCAATGAGCATGAGACTGTGGCATGACATGGATTTCTCAAACGTTCTAGAATGTTCTTTCTTATACGCTATATAAAAAACCGTTTTGCTGCTCAATTAATGACAGAGTTTTGAAGGTCACTGACTAATTCACATACCTCCACGCTTGCCAATGCAGACAGTTCAGGACAGCTGTGCAGACAATTCCAAGCCCTCAGACAGTCCAAACTGAACATTCACACAATGTCTCATAAGTAACTTCTATGGATTTGGCATTGTTTTTCTCTCTCTCCCAGTCAGCAAACATTCATGTAGTTCATTGTAAATAAACAACACCAATATTTTTTTATCTGGCAATAAATATTTTGATTAAATGTCCATAAGTGTACTTCAGTTATTATTCATGCAGCCAAAGAAATATATCTTCATTTACCAGCTTCACAGTGCACCAACCAAGCTACCATTGTGGCAGTATCAAAAAGGTCAAAGCCATCTGAGCATCATTCAGTAAGACCTTTATCGGCTGCTCACCAGCTATACAGTTAAAGCTATATTGGCTACAGTACATCCACACTTAGAGTTTGCATCTTCAAGGAACTCCCATCTTGTCCAAAATATCAATCTATCAGAACATTTCCAGAGACATGCAAGCAGATGGATGCCCTCTGTCAGTCACTTACCATATCTTGAATATTTTGCTTGCTTCACTGGGCATTGTCTCATTAAAGTTTCATTATCTAGCAGATGATTTGGTGCAAGCCCACAAGATTATCCACCACCTCTTCAAAAGCAATTTTGGCCACCTCTTTCAACTCAACACCTCTACCACTTGTAGACATCCTTATAAAATAAAAAGCTGTGGGGCACCCACGACTTTCGGAAACATTTTTTTACACTCAAAATTGTCAAAGCATGGAATAAACTATTTGTGTTAGTCAATAGCATCAGGCCAACTGTTAGCATCAGGACACTGCATCCTTCAAAAATTCCACACTTTCTGAAATTTACCACCACTACTCCCGATGTGCCTATGCACCTGTACTCTTGATGGACCTTTCACTGTCCACTTTGCTGCCTTTTTGTCTTTTATTGTGTAACTGTGCAAGTATTTCTAGCTTCCATTGTTGCCTTTCTTTTCTCGACTTATATGATTATTGTCTATCCTCTCTTTTGACCTTTTTGTAGCAAGTTGTAGTGCACCTGAATAGTATTAGAGAGTTGACAGTATCAATTAACTCCCTCCTACTAAAATTGCTGGCCTTATGCCAAAATTTGAAGCCATTAGTATTATAGTGAGCTGGCAGAATCATTAGCACTGTGGACAAAATGGTGCTAAGCATTTTGTTCATCTTTACATTCTGAGTTCAAATTTTGAGGAAGTTGACTTTGCCTTTCATTCTTTTGGAGTCCATAAAATAAGTACCATTTGAGCGCTGGGGTCGATGCA
Source organism: Octopus bimaculoides (assembly GCF_046866305.1). Taxonomy (NCBI): domain Eukaryota; kingdom Metazoa; phylum Mollusca; class Cephalopoda; order Octopoda; family Octopodidae; genus Octopus; species Octopus bimaculoides. The sequence goes on along the minus strand of NC_142933.1, from coordinate 46,648,841 downwards.
ATTGATTAGCCCCTTCACCCCTAAACTCCAAGCCTTGTGCTTATAATAGAAAGGATTATCATTATTATTGTTTTACTTCTCAGAATGCTCGGTCTTGTTTGTTCTGGTAGATTTTGTGAGAGCGGACAGCAGCCTACTATCAGAGGTCTCACAAGGTGTGTGTGTGTGTGTGTGTGTGTGTGTGTGTGTGTTTGTGTCCATCCAACACCTGTACTAAGTATTTTTTTTGAATTAGCTTTGTCCTAGCTTCATATTGGATATATTTTCAGGAGTGGATCATAACTAATGACTATGGGTCCTGTCAGCTTTCTCATTCCAGTTACATTGACATCATTTTTCTTAAAATCTTAGCTGTTCCAAGTAGCGTGTTTTCTGGAGAATCTCAATCTTGATAGTGAGCCCAAGTTTGCCAAGCCACTTCTGAAATTGATTTTTCATGGTTCCAATTACCCTTATAACAATAGGTATGATCTCCACATCCCTCAGTTCTCACAAACATGCTATTTCATGCTTCAAATCTTGGTGCCTGTACACTTTGTTCTTTTTTTTCAGCCAAATGGATATTTCCTGGGATAGTGTTGTGGTGAAAGATATTAACACCCCTGTGTAATTAAAAGGTGAACTCGTTGAACTCTTATAAAGAGTAACACGTCTCATTGAGACAAGTAAGAAGGCGCTAGAGTTTCACATGTTGGTGGCAGGCTTGCCAAACGTATTTTGACGAAAGTACCAGATTTAGCAAAATAAAAGTACCAAATTTTGCCAAAAAGTACCAAAGTTTAAATTTGTAATATTTTGCTTATAAATCAACTGAAATGCATAATATATATCATTTATAATATACAAGGCTTTATTTTAAAGTGACTTACATATATTTAACGTACTTACTTTATAATTAGAAGGTTGCATCATCGATAGGGTGAGGCTGCTCTTTGTACCAATGTCCTTGTCCTTCTTTTAATTTAGCACAAAGCTCTGCATCGGATGTAATAAGTTGTGCATTTTACATCATGAAGAAGACTTTTTGAATGTAGCAGAGCATTGATTGTTTGGATATGCAGTTTAGACCTATTCTTAACTTTAATGTTATTTAGGACTGAAAATATTCTCTCAGCTGCAGCTTAAGAATGTGGTAATGATAGGAGTTGAAACATAAAGAAAGCATGATAGGACCAGATAACGAGCTTCATCTCCACATTTTTCCATAGAAATTTTATACCATAGAAATTTTATACCAATAATCTTCTGGTTTGGTAGCTTCAGTTATGTCATTGTAATCTTGAAGTTTAAGTTCTCTCCATTCTTTATTAAGAACTTCAATCCGACTCTCCTGAACAATATTTGGAAATTTGCATGCCAGAGGAACAATTGAACTTGGATCATTACAATCACAAGTACTAACTGGGTCTAGTGCCTCTAGAAGCTTCAGATTACAGAAGAAATCATGTGCAAAATGTGCTGAAAAAATTCCTTCCCAAGACGGACATAAAAATTTAATGTTTTCACATGAAATTGTTTCAATTTAGTTGTATTAATAGATGAAGCTTTCTTTATGTAGATGCTTTCAATTTTTGCTCCTCTATAAATTTCAGTTATAGGAAGATATACATTGATGGATCATTGATATTAATTTCATGTAGCTCTTTATTTTTCACAATTTCTTCTTTAACAAAATTGCAAAGTATTCCCTTAACAGTACATGTAATAGATTTGTGCAGTTTGTGCATTTTATAGCTTTCTGAGTGGAAATTTAAGTTCAGCTTAATAATATCTGGCAAAATATATGATAAAAATGCATAATACATCACTGTGATTAGATTTGTTAATGAGTTCAGCACATTTGAAGCTGCACTGTTGTTATCTTCAATAGCAATAGTTGTAGAGAATAACACTAGAGCAGGCCACTGTTCTAGTATTCTTTTGACAACTTGTTCTAAAGATAGCCACCTTGTACAACTTACATGTAATAATTTATGAGGATTTGTTTGAGCGAATGCCTGAAATTCTTTATATTCCTGCAGACTCTTTGGGCTATTTGAGAAGAATGAATATTTGCTTCTAACAATTTCTTCTAAGTATATAGGTAATTCGGAACATGTCTTTGATGCACAGATATGCATAGAGTGACAGACACAACCCTGAATAAAGAGAGAGGGAACTTTGTTCTTCCGTAATGCCTGCACACCTCCCTTCTGTCCCATCATTGCTCTAACATTGTCACTGGCAAATCAAAATTTTAAAAGGAATATCATGTAAAGTGAAGAATCTTTCAATAGAGGAAAAAATTCCATTAGCAGAGCAATCCTTGACTTCCAAAAGAATTAAATAACTATCAATAATTTTTTGAGTTCTACAATCATGAAATCTAGCTAACAGAACAAGCTGGGTTTTTTGTTTTTCCACATACATCAGTAATTTCATTAACAATTAATGAAAACATGCACACTTTTAATTGTTTAATGAGGTTTTCAAAGTAATAAAAGCTTAAAACATGTTTATATATTTGAGTAGCTTTGGTTCTTCATTTAATATCTTTAGCTATTTTGGAATCAGGACATGCATTCTGAATTAGTCATGATAAATGATCCATAAGTCCCACTGGTAAGTTATGTTCTGCAATGAAGGAACAAAGCTTAAGCTCCACAGCTGCTACATTTGTAATATGAACAAAAGAAGATGTAGGCTGCAAAAAAGTCAGTCAGTTTTCCATTTTTATTTTCTGAATTAACATTTTTAATATGTTTATCCGTTTTTCCATGCCTCTCCAGATAAGTTACATTGCCTTGAATTTCATAATAAAATTTACAGTATGCTTTTTCGGTATTTGTTTTACTTGGTTCTAACCGTGATGAAAATCAAGAATCCAATAAAATTTTGTTCACTAATTTATGATTATATTGTATAATCCTTTTCTTTGGCGGAGTTAAACCCAAGTCAATTTCATCACTGCTTTTATCATTCATATTCTTGCTTATCATGAAGATTATAAATTGCTCATAATTGATAACAGTTTAACAAGACAGTAAGGAAGCACTTGTCACTTATGTATAAAACATGCTACTGACTGGCATTAGAGGTTGCAAGCTGGCGATATTGGATGGTATGTATGATACACCTATTGAACACATTCTATACCAACTAGCTACCAATTAGCTATAAACTGCCTCGTTATAAAATGTTGCAAAATATATTTTAATATAAAATAGTTAGCCAATAGTGATGTAATGTATTTATTGTTACATTGTTCACTTATGCTGTAAACTTATTTTTTTACGTAAAGTGAAAAGATTTGAAAAAAGTAGCAAATTATTGCAACGTATTACCGCACACCAAAAGTACCAAATTTGGTACAATAGTACCTTTTGAGGTCGATAGATTAAGTACTAGTGAAACACTGGGGTCGATGTAATCAACTAGTCCCCTCCCCCAAAGTTCAGGCCTTGTGCTTATAGTAGAAAAGATTATTATTATTATTGAATGACAGAGCAGTGCATGCCATCAAAGTGACACTGGGGTAAAATATATGAAACCCAGTATACCCATCATGACTACTTGTCTGGGTACACCAGGCACATGCACCACAACCGTAGGTGCACAACATGGTGATCTCATATCAAAATAACCAGTGCATGACCTTGCAGGTGGAGCCTAGTTAGAATTTTCTTCAGGTTGAGTAGCCCATCCCACTCAAAAGGTCTCTGAATAAAAGTTGTTTAAGGATGTTGAATGAAATACCCATGTTTCCAGAGGTGAATTATTCAAGCCCCAAAAAATTCCTCTCAACACATGGCTATGATGCTCCTCCACTACTTCTGCTTGTGATCAGAGATACACATATCATCAGCCACCAAAGAACATGCTCAACTGGTTAAGGTCAAACAACTGACAAGAAAATCTGTGGTATTGAGCAAATTATTTGCTGTGGCCCATCTTTTATACCAAGACATACATGATAACGCTTCCAATCAGTTAAGATCAGTCATGAGAGCTAGTGCCTGGTACTGCATCAGGGCATTATTACTGTTGTTGTTGCTGTTGTTGTTTAGGCCTTGTGTCAGTAGTAGAAATTATTATTATTATTATTATTATTATTATTATTATTATTATTATTATTATTATTATTATTATGTCTTTGAAAATGTATAAAAGAGTCTATTCTTTTTTTTTTTTTTTTTTTTGGAGAGTCCATGATATTCAAACTATTTATTCCAGACAGAGTTTTCCAACCAGAAACCTCTTACAACCATGTATTTGAAGTGGACAGTCATAAACAAAATTGATAGATACCATAAGATTGACACCAGATAAAAATAAAGGTGCCTAAAATTAACTAAGAAATTTAGCTAAGGCTACTACTGATTCAGACACATGATTTGTAAGTGTCTTTTCAAGTCAGGGAAGTAAAAGAGGGAAAATTTAATGCATCTAGAAACAGAAATAAAAGATTTCAGTTACAAAAGAAAAATATTTTAGCAAAAACAATATAAGTAGGTCTGCAAAGTCCTATTGATTATAATTTCATATAGGTTCTTGAATAGAACATCTGAATATTGTATCAAGGTAAACTTCAATATCATTTTATAAAAGATGCTTAAGCGAGAGTACAGTTATTTGTTTGCAAACGAATCATATTATATAGAAAGAGTTATCAACATGTATTATTCTGAATGTATATTTGCTCTTAGTTTTCTGAGAGGCAAATACTTGTATTGATCCTTAATGATGTTCTGGAATATCAGATATCTACTGTTTCTATTCAGTTTCTACATTAACAAATGTTCAATTTCTCTAATACTGGCAAATCATTATTCTTCATAAAGAATCTGCCATTTACAATTAATTTTCATTTTATTCTTCCTTTGTTAATTGTAAGTGAGGCCTGTGTCAATACAAAATAATACAATGATAAGTAGTTAAAAACATGTTCAATGACATTTTAAAATGTATTTCTGAAAAATTCATTTATTGTTTTAATTAATTAATTTATTCATTTTATTTATTTTATCTATTTCATTTATTGGAAGTTGTTAGGAAATTGTAACTAAACTCTGTACAAACATTTTTGTTAAACTTTCTTTTTCTAGTTTCAGTCATTGGACAGCAGCCATGCTGGATCACCATCTTGAAGAGTTTTAGTTGAACAAACCAACCGCAGTACTTATCATTTTTATAATTCTATCAGTCTCTTTTGCCAAACTGCTAAGTTACAGGGATGTATGTATATGTTGTTGTGGAAGGACTCCAACCACCCCCATGTGATTAAAAGCAATTCATTGTAGCAAAGAGCATTTAACCTCATGTAACAGTAATTGTAGTGCATTGTGTAAATACGTCTTTCTCCCTGCTTCGTTAAATTATATATCCAATACCAGGATATAAAAGTGGCAATGAATTGTTCAAAGCTTGTGTTGGATATTTAAATTTTTTTCTTTTTTCAGTACAAAACCAAAGAAAAATCATTTTAGCATAAAGGACATATTAACCAATTTTTAAAAAAAATTCAAAGAAAAAACAGCCACAAGAATTACAATCCCTGCAGAAGTATTGTATGACACGTTTGAGGTACCAACACCCAAACAATTTGAAACTGCACATTCTAGCACCAGGAAATAGAAAAGAATGGAAACACTGGAAATGTACCTTAAGTGTAAGAGATATTAAAACTCTGAGTAGAGTTTAATTCTCAAGAGGGGAGAAGTTAAGGGAGACTAATTCTAAAAAGGGAAGATGTTGTGAAAGGATTCCGATCACCCCCCTGTGAATAAAAGTGGCTGACACATTACTATAAAATAAAGAACTGTGAGCAGTTGATGGGCAAGCAGTTCACTGTGAGCCAATGGCAGAGAGCATTTAACCTCATGTAATAGTAATTGTAGTGCATCGTGTAAATACTTCTTTCCCCCTGCTTTGTTAAATTATAAATCCAACACCAGGATATAAAATATATACAAGGTGCGATGGGTAAATTGTCGCCATTTTATATTATTAATTCCACGCATGCACATCGTTTGTTTTGGATTTTATCAACTACACAGTATCGTAGGGGCAGTTGGGTAACATCTGTGAGAAAAACAGAGATTTGAAAATAACATGCTGTACTACTTGGTATTCATGCCAGTGATATTAAAACACCAACTGTCCCAGACTGCTTTGTACTTATGAATAGAGTGTGTTGTGAAAACATATGTCATATTGGAGAAGTTGTTCTCCTGCAATGAACCACAACAGTAATTAAATTAGCATATTCGCATTCAAATCTACCAAAACATATTAAGATTAAACATGCAAGTAAGCATCTACACATATATGCTAACATAAATTATTCTTGATATTAGGAACAGTGAATTTGTAATCTGTTGCATCTATGACCAACACTTTTAATTTTATATAACTTTGGTTTCGTATCCCATTAAGAAATCATCGATGTTGAGATGTGCAGAATCGTTGACAAGGAATAAAACTTCTGACTCATTGGTTATGCTGACATTATTTTGAATCTCTACTTGTATAGGATCTTCATGTCTATTGTTATAATTGTTCAAGTAGTACAGACAAACAGAGGTAGGAGAGGAGACTTTGGGTTGACTTTGCCAGGAGAGGGAGCTGGTAGAATAAGAACTACTTATCATACCTATAATTCACTTCAGAAACTGGTGACTTTGGGCAAATGGAATAAGTGAGATTTTATATTATATATTTCAAGTATGTTCTAGGTTATATTATGTTTTGCACTTTATATTAAAACAGGAAATGAGTTCATTGATAACATCAATTACGAGGGAAAAAAGAAAACATCTGTAGTTGTATTAAAAACAGATGTTTTCAGTTTAGATGGGATGAATGGCTGATGACGATGATGACAATAGTGACAATAACAATGGCATGACATGGCATGGAGTGACAGAGCTTACAGCATGCCTAGAAACAATCTCCATCTCTTGCACCCAGCATAACTGATATAAAAATGTTAATTAGCATTGAACTTCAGCATTTTCTCAATATTCTGAAAGCTGCCTCCCCCCTCTGTTGTTGTTGTTGTTGTTTCAAACATTATGTTGAAATATAGGAGACAGCAATTGTAGGTCCCTTTTTTAAATGTGGTTTATTGAAGAAACAGGTCGGCTGGTCTCTCAACTGCAAAGAAGCTCTTTCTTCCTGGTTCAGTTGGGACTAATGTTTTATAGCTGGATGTTGTGTCAAACAAACAGGATATATATATATATATTCCATCTCATGCACAGAAGACATGTGTTAAATTATGACAGAATTCAGTTTCTCTCTTTAAACATCGTTATATCTTCATTCGTCTGAATCTCTCTCTCTATAATATATATATATATATATATATATATATATATTATTTATCCCTTTAAGTGTTTTGTTTTTTCTTCACCTCCTTAGCAACATCAATCTGTACATTTTCTTATCAACCTATTCCTCTCATTTTCTTTATTTCTCTTCTTTTAATAAATTTTTTTTTTACTTCTGTTAACAACTATTCCACATTTTTTCTCTTAATGTTTCTTACTCCACTTTTCACTTGTTCTCATTTTTGTCTTCATGCTTTCACAACAACCATTACTTTCTTTCCTTTTTTTTATTCCTATTTAAATCAAACTTTTTCTTTCTTTCTTTCTTTCTTTCTTTCTTTCTTTCTTTCTTTCTTTCTTTCTATTCAAGCTCAGAACTATTACACACTTATTACATTAATCATTTCTATAAATATAAGTCTACTTTCTACCTTTTTCTCTCATTTGACATCATTTCATTTTAAATTTACTACTACTACTACTACTACTACTACTACTACTACTACTACTACTACTACTACCACTACCATTATCACCACCACCACTACCACCACCACCACCACCTCTACCATCACTACCATTACCCTCACAAGACCAACACCCCACTAGCACTGCCACCAATGATGTTGATGTTGTTGATGGTGTTATTATTATTGTTGTTATCATTGCAACTCATATAATTTTAGCTGTTGAATATTTTCTTTAATTCTATATTTTCTGCTATCATTCTCACTTACATTCTAACAGGCTTTTGTAATAGTAGTTTTCTCTTTACTCTCCCACTTCTAATTAATTTATTTTTAACATACCGCTATTATCATTATTATTTTTCTTTATTTGTTTTCTTCTATCAATTTCAGCTTTTCTACCCTCTTAACACAAAACTATACTCAAATGGAACCATTTATGTCATGTCTCACACAATCTGCTTCTCTCTTTCCATTTATGTCTTTTTTACAGTCTAGATGTTTTTCTATCTTCTTTATACCTTTTAGACAGTCATTTTCTCATCCCACAACTCATATATTTAATAATTTTATATTTTTCGAAAATCATTATTATTTTTTTTTAATCTCTCTTTCAATCTATTTTTTCCTCTTTATGAACTTCTGTTTGCTCCACCCCAAAAATATATCAATTTTGTAATGATCAGATAAGTATTTATCATTTGAGATTAATTTCAGAATTTGTTTTATTGTAAATCATCCTCAGTGACAGTATCATCGTCATCATCATCAGCAGCAGCAGCACTTTGACATCTGTGTTTCTATGCTAGCATGGTTTGAATATCATCATCATCATCATCATCATCATCATCGTCGTCGTCATCGTCGTCGTCGTCGTCGTCGTCGTCGTCGTCATCATCATTTAATGTCTGTTTTCTATGCTGACATATATTGGATGGTTTGACAAAAAACTGGCTGGTATCCCCACTAAGTTCCATTGTCTATTTTGCCATGCTTTCTACAGCTGGATGCCCTTCCTAATGCCAACCACTTTATAGAGTGTACTGGGTGCTTTTTACATGGCAGCAGCACCAACAGAGTCACCAAGTACCTTGTAAGACAAAAAAACCCTCAACTGACAGGGTGTAACTTAGTGCCAGTTGAGAGATTAAAAGTATAAAGGGATAGAGATAGATGTCTTGCTGTAGAGTAGATACATGGATACACCAGTCAGAAAAGGAAGGAGAGTGAGTTAGAGAGTAAGGTGAAGAAAGTGATAGTGAGAGAGATAATGATTAAAATATGTTGGGACATGCCCTTGAGGGGTGGTGAGAATAGGTGAGGGGATACACAGGTTGAGCACTGGAGTTGATGTAATCAAAACTGCTGGCCTCTCCCAAAATTACAGGCCTTATGCCAAAATTTGAAGTCAATATTACACACTTAATTTATGCCTTTTGTTGTTTACATGAAAAAAAGTAAACCTGCGTTTTTATATTTCTCAGCCTAGACTGAGTGTAGCTAAGGTACATAGGGATACTGGATCAAATACCAGGTGCCCCAGATCAGGTGATAGCTTCAGGTTTGGGATGCAAGAAGCATTATGTTTATTGACTATCTTCTAAAAAGTCTTACCATCAATGGAGAGTACTATATCAACTTGCTGAGGCAGTTACGAAAGGCTATCAAGACCAAATGCCCAAGAAACCTGACAAAAGGGTTTTGTTTCATCAGGACAATGCTCCAGCACACAAATCTTCATTTCAATGGCTGCTGTGCATGACTGTGGCTTTGAACTGGTTGATCACTTGCCCTATTCTCCTGATTTGGCCTCATCTGGTGGTAGTGGCAGTGGTGGAGGTGGTGTTGGTGGCAGCAGCAATGGTGATGATAATGTTGATGACAAGGATGACAATGCCAACAACAACAACAATGATTGTGAGCAGAGTGGTGGTTCAGTGTAGATGTTTGAAGAGGGAAAGTGTAGGTGAGTGTTTGTGATATCAAGGATAAATCTTTCTAAAATGTTTGAGGCTGTGCCAAATGGCATAATGGGTATGAGTGTTGCAACTTCACTTGGCAGTTTAACACGATTAGTTGCAGATATAGTAGAGATCCATCCGTGGTTTAGGTGTAAGTTTGTAATTTTTATCAGACACTGAGTGTTCTTTCATTTATTTCACTATTGATTTTCTGATGCCTGAAGAGAGGGTTTGAAGCCATGATCAACATATGATGTGGTATGGCCATTATTGCTGGTGATGGAAGTGGAAGGAAATTTGGCACTGGTGGTGGTGGTGGTGGTGGCACTGTACTAATTATTTTGAATATTGTTTTACTACTTGATTATTTAGTTTGTGTTGGATACAAATGTTTGCCAATTTTCTGTTTCCCTATAGCTTATTTCCTTTAATATTTTTATTTATTTATTTTTTTAATGTTTGACTTCATTTGTTGTGTACAGGATTGTTATATGATATTAGAATTTACTTCTGTTTTTATCAGATTGGCTACTAAAATAGCTAATCAGAAAAAATTACACCAAAAGTAGTGTAAGTGATCTTGTATACCTTTAGGTTACTTTGTGGAATATGAATTTTGTTCCCCTTAATGCATCCATAACTATAACCTTTTGTTGCAACATTTGTAAAAATTTATCCCCTGAACATCTCCTCTCCTTTACTTTATTCCAGTTATTATGTTTCCACAACAGCCTCCTCCAACAATAAAAGCTATCAGCTACATCTAGCAAGCCATCTAAATAGTTCATAAACTTTATAGGTGTCCTTATTGCTAATTAATAGAACCTTAGATGGTGCTATATCATATTTGAAGTTTAGGTGATGTCAGTATCTAACATAATAATGTAAAATAAATAACATTCCTTTCATTTGATGTTCTCATATTCATTTTGTTCCTTAATTTTTGCAATAACTCCATTATAATCAATTAATTTATTTCCTGATACAACAAATAAAGCAGTTTAACCCTTTTGTTACCATATTTCTGTTGACATGCACTATGTTTGTTTCAACTGGTCTTTTATCATTTATCTTTCACTTGTTTCAGTCATCTAACTGCAGCTATGCTGAGGCACCGCCTCAAAGGGTTTTAGTTGAACAAATCAACTCCAGGACTTATTCTTTTTAAGCTTAGTACTTATTGTATTGGTCTCTTTTGCCAAACAACTAAGTTACGGAGACATTAAAGCACCAACACTGGTTGTCAAGTAGCAGTGAGGACAAACACACACACTTATAGATACATACATATATATATATATATATATATATATATATATATATATATATATATATACACACAGGGGTTAGACAAAATAATGGAAATGCCTAGCATCATAACATCATAATATTGAAATATCTATAAAACTGTCAAATGCTTGTTTATTTTTATAATTTTTGATTTATTATTAGTGTTGCTAAATATGTTTTAATAAAATTGCTGTTTCTTTTCAGATATCATCAGAAAAAGATAATTAAAATTCATTAGAATGACAGATCTATCAGACTTTCAAAGAGATCAAATTATTGGTGCTTGTATGGCAGGTGCTAGCGTAACGAAAACAGCCGAAATGTTTGGTGTATCAAGAAGTACTGTCTCGAAAGTAATGACAGCCTTTGAAAAAGAGGGAAAGACCTCTTCATCAAAACAAAACTCTGGAAGAAAACCAGAACTTTCAGATAAGGACTGTTGGACATTTATGCAAATTGTTAGAAAGGATCACAAAAGTACAGCTCCCAGAATTGCTGCAGTGCTTAATGGCCACCTTGAGAACCCAGTTTCCACAGAAACTGTTCGCTGGGAGCTGCACAAAGCCAGATTTCATGGGAGGGGTGCAATCAGAAAACCACTACTTTCAAAAGCAAATGTTGCAAAGCGTTTAGAGTGGAGTAAAAACCTACAGAATTGGTCCCGAGATCAGCAGAAGAAAGTTATTTTCTCGGACAAGTCATCCTTTACCATATTTCCGACCACTGGCTGGGTATACATGTAGAGACAGTTAAAAGAAGCATTTGACCCACACTGCCTTCTTCCAACTGTTAAACATGGAGGAGGATCTGTGAAGATCTGGAAATCTTGGAAATCCGCTGGCCCAACAGCTTCCCTTCATAGCAGAATTAATAGTCAAGACTATTTAAGCATTTTATCTGATCAAATCCATCTTATGGTTGCAGAACTGTTTCCGGAGAGAAACACAATCTTTCAGGATGATAAGGCACCAATTCACACAGTTAAAGTTGTTACTGAATGGCACGAGGAACATTCTAGTGAAGTTGAACATCTTTTCTGGCCACCACATACCCCAGATCTCAATATTATTGATCATCTATGGTGCATTTCAGAAAAACAAGTAATGAGTCGATATCCTCCACCATCATCACTACAAGAACTGTTTCAGCTGAAGAATGGCCAAAAATTCCTATGGAAACAATTCAAACTTTATATGAGTCCATACCTTGTAGAATTCAAGCTGTAATTACTGCCAAAGGTGGTCCTACCTCATATTAAAATAAATCTGTTTGAAATTTTAAGGTGTTTCCATTATTTTGTCCAGCCCCTATATATACATACATACATGCATATAAATGTATGAGTGTGTGTGTGTGTGTGTGTGTGTGTATATACAACAGGCTTCTTTTAGTTTCCCTCTACCAAATCTACTCACAAGGCTCTGGTTGGCCTGAGGCTATAGTAGAAAACACTTGCACAAGGTGCCACATGGTAGGACTGAAACCAGAACCATGAGGTTGGAAATCAAACTTCTTACCACAAAGCCGCTGAAAATTTAATTTAATTTAATTTAAGCTTATCTTTGGAACATAATTTAATAAAATGTTTTGATGGAGAGCTTTAATATTTACAACAGGTAGATTGTATCATAAAACCAGGGACATTTTCAGGAAGGTTAATATCAAAAGGGTTATGGTTTACCAACATGTGATTGCCATGAAATACAAGACATAGTCTGATAATCAATACTCATAATGGTACTGGTAAAAACAAAGTCCATAATGGAGTGAAGAATAGCCATTTATAGAATTTCTGTCCATAATGACAACCAAAATTTGAAATAAGATGAGAGAACAAACAAATCAAATGTCTTAATCACTTAAAAGCTATGGCTTCAAATACAATTAAGATCAAAAAAGTAATAAATTCTACTAAAGTTCTCATCTAAAATTCATGAGAAACTATTTAAACATGCAAAGCTAAAACTATTTCAATTTTCTTTCTTCTTTTTCAGTTTGTTATTTAGTTCCAACTAGCCAATTCTTGATTCACTGCCAACTGTGAAAAGGAAGTAGTGAGTGTAAAACTAAGACAGAACAAATATCACAAGGAAACCCATTAAAAAAAACTGTTTTGTTTTTAGTTTTATTTCTGATTTTTATACCCTTTGAGGATATACAATGCCTAAAGATACACACACACACACACACACACACACACACACACATATGGCAGGCTTCTGCACAGTTTCCATCTACCTAATTCCACTTAAAAGGATTGGCCAACACAATGCTGTGGTAAAAGACAGTTGCCTAAAGGGTTGTGCAATAGGATCAAACAAAAACCCTATGGTGGCCAAGTGAACTTCCGAAAATACAACCATACTTGCAGTCAAATAAAGCATGAAATGATCTGACACACAGAATTAAGTTAGGCTAATTTAAATTATTATTTCTAAGAAAAAAATTATATCAAACTTTATAGAAAACTGATGAATCATCAGAATGCAGATGTGAGGAAAGAAGAGATTGTGCAATTAACAAATGAGAGCCTAATGAAGGAGATGACAGAGGACCGAGATATGTGACACATTGTTGCACTCAAGAAGATCCGACCACCACAGCAGAATTGACATTCAAAATCCAAGGTGTTACATAAAAGCATTAGTGTTGATGTTGGTTCCACATAAAAAGCATTAGTGCGGGTGCCACATAAAAAGTACTGGTGATGATGCTATGTAAAAGTATCCTGTACACTCTGTCAAGTGGTTGGCATTAGGAAGGACATCCAGCCATAGAAACCAAGCCAAAACAGACTATTGAACCTGGTGTGGTCCCTGGCCTTGCCAGTTCCTGTCAAGCTATCTGCCCCATGCCAGCATTGAAAACAGATGTTAAATGATGATATATTGTGTACCCCTTGGTGGTCAATTATCATTGAAGAGACACTCTTTTCTAGATTAAGTTAAGTTGAAGCAGATTTAAAAGTTTGAAATTTAAATCAAAGAGTAAAGAGTGTATATACTGAGTATACATATTTAATGTTAAATAGATTGTCCATTAAGTATTGTATAGAAAATATCCAATAAAAAACGTAGAGAAAGGATATGAATGATAAGTAACCATCTCTTATATGTGAATTTATAAAGCATTAGTAATTTTTCTTTATGACTATTGTATGATATCCAAGGAAACCAGATACTGTAGTTGCTATGAAGAAAAAGTGTATGTAATCAGTGATATTGCAATAGCTGGATTTATTAGAATTTCAAACCTTAGAAAAAGAACAAATTATTTAAATATTTTAGGTGGTGATTTTGTTTTAGTTGTTATTTATTTATTTATTTATTTATTTGAGATTATTTTTTTAGGCATGGCTGTATGGTAAGGAACCTCCTTCCTAACCATATGGTTTCAAGTTTAGTCACACTGCATGGCATCTTGGACGAATGTCTTCTACTACAGCTCCAGTCTGACCAAAAACTTGTGAGTGGATTTGGTTGACAGAAACACAAAGAAGCCCATTTTGTGCATATGTGTGTGTGTGTGTGTGTGTGTGTGTGTATATAAATATATATATATCATCATCATCATCGTCATCGTTTAACATTCGCTTTCCATGCTAGCATGGGTTTGACGATTTGACTGAGGACTGGCGAACCAGATGGCTGCACCAGGCTCCAATCTGATCTGGCAGAGTTACTACAGCTGGATGCCCTTCCTAACGCCAACCACTCCGAGAGTGTAGTGGGTGCTTTCACGTGCCATCGGCACGAGGGCCAGTCTGGCGGTACTGGCAACGGCCACGCTCAAATGGTGTTTTTTACATGCTTCCTGCATAGGAGGCAGTCCAGTGGCACTAGCAACGACCTCGCTCAAATGTTTTGTTCACATGCCACTGGTACAAGTGCCAGTAAGGTGACGCTGGTAACGATCACACTCAAATGGTGCTTTTTACATGCCACCGGCACGGAAGCCAGTCAGCTGCTCTGGCAGTGATCCTGCTCAGATGGTGCTGTTAGCGCTCCACTGGCACGAGTGCCAGTCATCGAATTTGGTTCAATTTCAATTTCACTTGCCCCAACAGGTCTTCGCAAGCAGAGTTTAGTATCCAATAAAGGAAGGTTGGCATAGGTGCCAGTCGTCAAATTTGGTTCAATTATGTGTGTGTGTGTGTGTGTGTGTGTGTGTGTGTGTGTGTGTGTGTGTGTGTGTATAAGCAAGAATACTAGACAGCACCAGTTTCACCAGAAATAGGAGTCAAAAGCAACTCAATTAGCCACAAGCATTGAATGTTAACAAGCTAATGAAATTCAGGGAGCAAGAAAAAAATAGCCATCATACCAAAGTGAGGGCTGTCACAAATGAAATTGCAGATATATCCATATCATGTGTTCTATTCAAAATAAAGTCAAACATTTGATTTTTTATGGCCTTAAGACACAAAAATACAAAAGACCAACCTACAGATTGCTTGCCTAACACTTACATTAATTAGAACACCTTTTGTTAAACAATATGCTAAATATTATGCCCCAGGCAGCAAGACCCACTGAGAAGGACTAAGAGAATTATCTCAGAGTTCAAAATCACATGACATGGGTATATCTGCAATTTCAGTTGCTATTGGCTCTCACTTTGGCATGTTGGCTATTTTTTCTTGCTCCCCTGATTTCGTCAGCTTGTTAACTTTCAGTGCTTGTGACTAATTGAGTGACTTTTGACCCCTATTTCATGTAAAACTGGTGCTATCTAGTTCTCTTGTTTATACATTTGCCTTTTGGCTATTTTGCTAACTAGCCACCTATATTATTATTATTTATTAATAATAATATCTTCCTTATCTATATATTTTTTTATTCTTTTATACTTTTACTTGTTTCAGTCATTTGACACTGGCCATGCTGGAGCACCGCCTTTAGTCAAACAAATCAACCCCCGAACTTATTCTTTGTAAGCCAAGTACTTATTCTATCGGTCTCTTTTGCCGATATATATATATATACATACATACATATGTGTGTGTGTAGGTGTGTTTATACATATATGCATATATACATACATACATACATATAATATATATATATATATCATCATCATCATCATCGTTTAACGTCCGCTTTCCATGCTAGCATGGGTTGGACGACTTGACTGAGGACTGGTGAAACCGGATGGCAACACCAGGCTCCAATCTAAATTTGGCAGAGTTTCTACAGCTGGATGCCCTTCCTAACGCCAACCACTCAGAGAGTGTAGTAGGTGCTTTTACGTGTCACCTGCACGAAGGCCAGTCAGGCGATACTGGCAACGGCCATGCTCGAAATGGTGTCTTTTATGTGTCACCCGTACAAGCCAGTCCAGGGGCACTGGCAACGATCTCGCTCGAAAATCCTACGGGAGCCAGTCAGGCAGTACTGGCAACGGCCACGCTCAAAATGGTGCATCTTATGTGCCACCCGCACAAGAGCCAGTCCAGGGGCACTGGCAATGATCTTACTTGGCTTGCCGGGTCTTCTCACACACAGCACATTTCCAAAGGTCTCGGTCAGTAGTCATCGCCTCGGTGAGGCCCAATGTACGAAGGTCTTGCCTCACCACCTCAGCCCAGGTCTTCCTGGGCCTACCTCTTCCACGGGTTTCCTCAACTGTTAGGGTGTGGCACTTTTTCACGCAGCTATCCTCATCCATTCTCACCACATGTCCATACCAGCGCAATCGTCTCTCTTGCACACCACAACTGATGCTTCTAATGTTCAGCTTTTCTCTCAAGATACTTACACTCTGACGGGTATTCACATTGACATTACACATCCAACGGAGCATACTGGCTTCATTCCTTGCGAGCTTACGTATGTCCTCAGCAGTTACAGCCCATGTTTCACTGCCATGTAGCATGGCTGTTCGTACACATGCGTCATACAGTCTGCCTTTTACTCTGAGTGAGAGTCCCTTTGTCGCCAGCAGGGGTAAGAGCTCTCTAAACTTTGCCCAGGCTATTCTTATTCTAGCAGCTACACTTTCAGCGCACCCAACCTCACTACTAACTTGGTCGCCCAGATTGCGGAAGCTATCGACTACCTCTAGTTTTTCACCCTGGAATGAGATAGAAGTTGTTTCCTGTTTGTTTACAGTCTTTATTGCACCTGAACGTCTGCCACAAACAAAAACTAACTTCCTAGTTAACCTGCCTTTGATGTTGCTGCACCTCTTATGTGTCCATAGCTTGCACCGGGTACATCTTATAGAGTTACTACCTACTCCTTTTCTACATACTGAGCAGGACCATCTACCTGAAGGGGTTTGTGTTTTATCTACCTTCCTACTTATTAGGATTTTGGTTTTAGCTAGGTTGACTCTAAGGCCCTTCAATTCTAGACCTTGCTTCCACACCTGAAACTTCTCTTCTAGTTCTGATAGTGACTCCGCAATTAGGGCAAGGTCATCAGCATAGAGGAGTTCCCAGGGGCAACCTGTCTTGAACTCCTCTGTGATTGCCTGGAGGACTATGATAAATAAGAGGGGGCTGAGGACGGAACCTTGGTGGACCCCTACCTCTACCCGGAATTCATTGCTGTACTCATTTCCAACCCTCACCTTACTGGCAGCATCTCTGTACATGGCTCGCACAGCTCTCACTAACCATTCTTCTATCCCAAGTTTCCTCATTGACCACCAGATAAGGGATCGGGGGACCCTGTCAAGGGCTTTCTCTATGTCAACAAAAGCCAGGTACAGAGGTTTATCCTTAGCTAGGTATTTCTCCTGCAGCTGTCTCACTAGAAATAAGGCATCAGTAGTGCTTTTACCTGGCACGAACCCAAACTGCATCTCATCTAAATTGATTCGCTCCCTAATTAGTTGGGCTATGACCCTCTCTGTAACTTTCATAACCTGATCTAACAGCTTGATGCCTCTGTAATTATTTGTATCTAAAGCGTCACCTTTACCTTTGTAGCAGTTGACTATGATGCTGCTACACCAGTCATTGGGTATGACTCCTTCGTGTATCACCTGGTTCGTAATACGGGTGACTAGGCTATAGCCAACACTGCCAGATATTTTGAGCATGTGTGTGTGTATGTGTGTGTGTGTGTGCGTGTGTGTGTGTATATACATATATGTATGTGTATATATATATATATATATATATGTGTGTGTATGTATATATATAAATATAAATATAAAATATGTATATATATGTATGTGTATCTGTGTGTGTGTTGTGGTGTGGTGTATATCTAACAATTTGTGTGTGTGTTTGTCTTTTCCCCACCACCACCGCCATTACTTGACAAGTGGTATTAGTTTATTTGCATCCCCATAACTTAGCAGTTCAGTCAAAAGGAGTGATTCAATAAGTAACAAGCTTAAAAATAAGTATTGAGGCCAATTTGTTCAAGTAAACCTTTCAAGGTGATGATCCAGTATGGCTACAGTCCAATGACTGAAACAAGTAAAAGATAAATGATTAACAATAAGATAAGTGAAGTCTTAGATAATATCACACTGAAGCAATTAATGAAATTAATAAGGGGTTGGAGTAATGTCAACAGTAACATCACTGAATCTATTGATGTAAAGATATTTTGAGAAGAAAAGTTATTGATTTTGTATTTGATAATCAATAATTATGGAGGAAAAATAGATTTAGAAAGTTTTGATCTAGAGGACAGCAGCAGATTAAACTAATGAAATAGAAGTATAAATACTTTGGTGCTTGAGAATATCAATACTTTAAAACAAGATTTTTTTTTTTCATCTCTGGCATAATGTTTAGCATATTGCTTAACAATAGGTGTTCTAATTAATGCAAGTATTAGGCAAGCAATCTGTAGTTGTCCTTTTGTGTTTTTATGTTTTAAGGTCATCAGAAAATCAAATATTTGACTTAGTATTTTGAATAGAACATTAAGAAAAAAACATGTAAATTTTAATACAATGTCTGAAGACATGTTTTACAATTTCCACAAGTGACTACTTTGGTTCAACAAAAATATAATAGTCATCAAAACATTGCAGCTTTTATCAATGAAAACTGTACCTTTCATCTTGCTCCCATATACTCTATCAATCTATCATCACTGGAAAACGCTATACTTTGCTAAGGAGATCTAATAATACAGAAATATATCCAGAGTTGTCTAACCTTACTACCCAGAACATTCTCACTCATATTGTATTTTTAACTATAGGTTGTCTCCTCTTTCTTTATTCACCCATTTGGTAAATAAGTTGATGTTATTTTATAAATGTAATTTTAATTATAAATGTAATTGCAATTAGTTAAATTTCCTTGGTTCACTACATTAACTATGTCAACTCTAATCTCTCATATAATCTGTTATACCTTCAGATGTTGATTATTATGTTGCCTCTGCAGTATTGCAACAAATTAATTAAATGCATACAACATGCTGAGAAAACTCTTTGCAATTGATAGCTGCATATTTATTTTTGCTTTAACTTGTTTCAATCATTAGACTGTGGCCATGCTGGGGTACTGCCTTGAAAAGCAAATCAACTCCAGTACTTATTTCTTTTTTTATAAGCCTGGTACTTTTATAAGCCTGGTCTCTTTTGCCAAACTACTAAGTTACAGAGATGTAAATGCACCATCAGCTGTCACACAGTGGTGGAGGACAAACACACACACAAAGATACAGACGCAGGCACCTGCACACACACCCACCCACCCACACACACAAAGATACAGACGCATGCACCTGCACACACAAAACACACACACACACATACACATACACATACAAACCAACACACATATATATACGACAGGTTTCTTTCAGTTTCCGTCTACCAAATCCACTCACAAGGCTTTGGCTGGCCTGGAGCTTTAGTACAAAACACTTCCCCAGAAGAACTGGACCAGGAACCAAGTAAGTAGTTGGCAAGCAATTTCTTACCATACAGCCACACTTGTGCAGCTATATAATACTCTCAATATTGTAATTTAATATATGTGTGTATGTGTATTAAGCATTTATGTGTATACATTTGCATATATATATGTATATATGTATTTGGTGGAAATCAACTAATATCCAAGTAACACTACTTCCTAAACACTGTAAGTCTGTGTAAACATTCTGAGAGTCCAAAATGTTCCTGTATATGAATTTATTTTAAGTGGATAAAGTGTTGCACAGCACTGACCCCACATTTCAGCACAATTAGCTACAAAACCAGTGGTGCAACAGAGGTTGAGATAACCAGAAACTAACTGAACTTCAGCTTTTTATCAGACTCTGATACTGTGTGGGCTGAAATCCTCATTGACAGGCTTCTGATATTAAATAAAATGTTAAGCACACTATGCAAATTAATAGCTCCAGATTTCTGTAATCACTGAATTTTGTTATAAACAGATTGGCTACTTTTTTCTTTGAGATTGGTGAAACTGATGAGAACCCAATTGGTGGTTCACCATTTTTTTCAATATATGTAGAAATAGAGATATTTATTTATATATCTATTATATCTACTAATGATATATATATATACTTTATTAATAAGGATGCAAAGGCATTATAAAAACTGTTACTCAGAGTTTCACATTTCTGTTCGTTGGACAGAACCAAAACTGTCCGACAAATGGGAATGTGTAACTCTGAGTAACGGTTTTTGTGAAGTCATTGCAGCTTTATTAATAAAGCATATTACTCTACCTCCGGTATTCAAGTACTATTTTTTCCACCTTGTTTCACATTTATGTGCTTATTCTGGTGTATACATACATAAATATTGAACAATGAGAATGAGTGCTCGACATGGCATTGATGGATAAAGATTCTTTATTTGTGTATTAAGGCTACCATTGGTTTCATGTAAGGATATATCTCAACAATTTTTCAAGCCATCACATAGAAAAATTGGTGTTTGTCTCCATTTTGGATTAATCCAAAATGGAGACAAACACAATATGTTGTGAATAATTAATAACCACTATGGTTGGATTTACCTTTAAGATGTCTGAAAGAATGCTATCAAATAGAACTGAAGAAATTAGTGTGAAAAAGAACTGTAAAAGGATTATACTGGATATTAAACTTGATGTTCTAAAAGGGCTTGATGCAATAAAAAAAGTAAGTTGTATTGCGAAAACATTAAGTATTGCAACATCTACAGTGAGAACAATACATGATAAGAGAGAGAAAATTATGTCAAATGCCCAAACATTATTTTTCATTAGATCTAATGTAATACTTAAAATGGGATGAATTTTGAGTGCATGGACTGAGAATCAGAATCAGCATAATCTACTGATAAACACGATGGTAATGCAGAAAAAAGAGCCAAAAGTTTATATGATTTGCAGAAAAAGGAAGGTGAAACTTCAATTAAAAATCCCTTTTTGGTTAGTAAAGGCTGGTTTGAAAGGTTTAAGAAATGCATGAATTTGCACAACAAAAAAATGACAGATGAAACTGCAAGCACTGATGCAGAGGCTGCTACTAATTATCCTGAGAAATTGAAGAAAGTGATAGCTGAAGGGGTCTACACAAAAGAGCATGTATACAATGTTGATGAAACTCAACATTGGTATTAACTGAGGTATCTTCAGCATTTGTCTATAAAACCATCAATAAATTACTAAAGTTGATTTAAGAGACTTAATTCATTCACCACAGAATTTAAAACAAGGATGTCAAACATAATATGTTCTGCAGGCAGGATCCAGTCCACATCAATGTTTACTGTGGCCACGGGCTCAGTTTCATGTATAAACATTTTATTATTTTTTTTAGTTTAAAATATATATGTATGTATATATATATATATATATAGATAGATCGATAGATAGATAGATAGATAGATAGATAGATAGATAGATTTCACAGACATGCATTCAGAGTTGGAGCCCAGCTGGAGTCAGGATTAATGCCATTTCAAATTAGTCAGATCAGTGCACCTTAAGGAATCTTTTGTTATCACAACCAATGAAAAAGAAGTTAATAAATCTATATACTTAAATGTACGACATATTTCCCCTTCACTTTTGACTACATATGTCAAGCCAAATAAGTTTTAATTTTTTTCTGTTTTTTTAAAGTTACACACGTTTTCTCGAATGGATTCTAGTGAAATATATAATATTGATTTCAAATTTTGGCACAAGACCTGCAAGTTTGAGGGAGCAGGTAAACAAATTACATCAACCCCAGTGCTCAGTGGTACTTATTTTTTCAACTCTGAAAGGATGAAAGGCAAGGTCAACCTCAGCAGGATTTGAATTCAGAATGTAAAGATGGATGAAATGCTGCTGATCATTTTGCCCATTGTACTAACAATTCTGTCAGCTCACCACCTTAGTGATATGTACAATACTGAAAAGGTTTTTGCAGCTGAAGCAGTGCAAGCTTTCTATCATTTGACATATTTCAATTTCTGTTCTAATCCTAAAGACTCATCCCTAATAGTGTAGCATATATACTTTGTAGATGCGTTTTTTCCTATTCATTTCACCCCATGAATTTTGCTAATACCTTATAATTTTACTTTTCTCTATTGTTATCATCATCATCATCGTTTAACGTCCGCTTTCCATGCTAGCATGGGTTGGACGATTTGACTGAGGACTGGTGAAACCGGATGGCAACACCAGGCTCCAATCTAAATTTGGCAGAGTTTCTACAGCTGGATGCCCTTCCTAACGCCAACCACTCAGAGAGTGTAGTAGGTGCTTTTACGTGTCACCTGCACGAAGGCCAGTCAGGCGATACTGGCAACAGCCACGCTCAAAATGGTGTCTTTTATGTGCCACCCACACAAGCCAGTCCAGGGGCACTGGCAACGATCTCGCTCGAAAATCCTACGAAGGCCAGTCAGGTGGTACTGGCAATGCTTTTATAATGTTCATTGATACTTTATTCATTTATTACATTACAAATAGTGTTTTTATGAATAATTGTCTCTATTCAGATCATGAGATCTAGTTTGTGCTTCAATCCAGACCTTAAAGCTGGCACGTTTGATATCCTTGGTGTAAAAAAAAAATTGGAGATTTTTTCACAGGTCAAAGAAAGAGCTTCTAAAAAAAACAATCAAATTTTTACCATGTTTTTATTAATTTCTTTCTTTTTTACCCAGTTCTTATCAAAACATATTCTACCAAATTAACTCATTTCAATAATTAATAATGTTAAATATAAGCATAAAAGGAAAATGAAAAACTTTTGAATCAAATCTATCATGACTATTTTTACATATAAGATTACTAGACAGAAAATATTCATTTCTGTTTCATTCATCACTCTTAAATACAAATACCATTTTAGCAGAAAAATCACAATATCTTTAACTATTCAATACTTCTGTTTATGATGCTTTTGCTAGATATGTATTAACACCAAAAATATTTTTATTGATTTTCATCAATCACAACTGACATTTATTTTGCGTTACCTAATTCTCTCTCTCTCTCTCTCTCTATATATATATATATATATATATATATATATATATATATATATATATATATAGTGACTTGTAGGGACACCATATTTTGTTGTGTAACTATAATATACTACAAAGTATATTAAATGCATTATATATATATATACAGCTACAACATTGATTTTCCAGAAACTTTGGTTCCAAAGTCTTTCTGGATTATTGATTTTCCAAATGTGGAGTGGCCACCTGGACAGCACACTCTAAACTAAACGAATATTAAATTTACCAGACAAATTTTCTATGGTTGGATGCTCTTCCTCTTGCCAACCTTCACATACTTCCAAGAAAAGAAAAATTTGTGCATGACTAGTCATGATTTTATGGAAGATAGTAAATGAATAACATGACTTGTTTACAGTTAACATGCGATGTCAAGCAAGGATGCAAGCGCACACACACACACACACACACACACACACACACAATCAATGGGCTTCTTTTAGTTTCTGTCAACCAAGTTCACTCGCAATGCTTTGGCAACCCAGGGCTAGAGTAGCAGACACTTGCCAAGGTGCCTCAGAATGAGACTGAATTTTTCAACCACACAGCCATACCTGTGCATACATCAAAGTATCCTAGATTTATATTCTACAAGAAAAAAGAATGAGGTAAAAAAAACTGTAAGGATGATCTGGAAACTTGACTGATGAGAGAAGACTGCGAATGACAAGTCCTTGTTTTTCCCTATCTGTCTTTTGGGTGTTTTTCCTGTCCACCTTTGTATCATCTATCTGTCTGTATGTTTCATTATCACCTGTTGCATTCTTGTTCCATTTATTGCCTGTTTGTCCTCCACCACTGCTTGACAACTGGTGTTAGTGTGTTTATGTCCCCATAACTTAGCAGTATGGCAAAAGATATCAATAGGATAAGTACCACGCTTAAGAAAAAAGTACTGGAGTCAATTCATTTCACTAAAATGTCTTTAAGGCGGTGCCCCAGCATGGCCACAGTCTAATGACTGAAACAAGTAAAAGATAAAAGATAAAGATGAAAGATATATATCTTTTACTTGTTTCAACCATAAAACTGTGGCCATTCTGGAGCACTGCCTTGCAGAACTTTTAGCAGAATGAATTGACCCCTGGACATATTTTTATATAATATATATATATACAAGCATCAGATCAAAAATCCTCTGTTTTGTTATTTTTTTAAGTATGTTCCTCACACATTGAAGCAATTTCTGCTTATCTAAAATGGTGATACAGATTGTAATTATGATAACAAACAGCAGTTATGAATCAATGAGGAGATATATGTGTATACACATATATATGTACATATATAAATGTATGCATGCAATGTATGCATGTACGAATCCATATATGTGTGTGTATGTGTGTGTGTGTGTGTATACATACATGCATGCATATATATATATATATATATATATATATATATATATATATATATACTATATATGTGGAAAATCGCTGTGTGTTTGTTTGTGGCATTATTAGCTAACTCCTCCTACATCGTTTTATTGATTTTGATGAAACTTGACACGTGAGTAGAAGTCAAGTCTGAAAACCTCATGACATACTTCGATTGTTGAAAAAAATCGATAATACGGCCCCTGGAAGGGATCTATATATCTACCTCATATAACT